>NW_027465826.1:0-154170 GCF_049634645.1 Pelodiscus sinensis
CCCCCTTCCTCACAGCCCCCCTGCATGTAACCCCCTTTGAACCCCCAAAGTCCCCCTTTCTCACAGCCCCCCTGCATGTGACCCCCCTTTGGACCCCCAAAGTCCCCCTTCCTCACAGCCCCCCTGCATGTAACCCCCTTTGAACCCCCAAAGTCCCCCTTCCTCACAGCCCCCCTGCATGTAACCCCCTTTGGACCCCCAAAGCCCCCTTCCTCACAGCCCCCCTGCATGTAACCCCCCTTTGAACCTCCAAAGTCCCCCTTCCTCACAGCCCCCCTGCATGTAACCCCCTTTGGACCCCCAAAGTCCCCCTTCCTCACAGCCCCCCTGCATGTGACCCCCCTTTGGACCCTCAAAGTCCCCTTCCTCACAGCCCCCCTGCATGTAACCCCCCCTTTGGACCCCCAAAGCCCCTTCCTCACAGCCCCCCTGCATGTGACCCCCCTTTGGACCCCCAAAGCCCCCTTCCTCACAGCCCCCCTGCATGTAACCCCCTTTGGACCCCCAAAGCCCCCTTCCTCACAGCCCCCCTGCATGTGACCCCCCTTTGGACCCCCAAAGCCCCCTTCCTCACAGCCCCCCTGCATGTAACCCCCTTTGGACCCCCAAAGCCCCCTTCCTCACAGCCCCCCTGCATGTAACCCCCTTTGGACCCCAAAGTCCCCTTCCTCACAGCCCCCCTGCATGTGACCCCCCTTTGGACCCCCAAAGCCCCCTTCCTCACAGCCCCCCTGCATGTAACCCCCTTTGGACCCCCAAAGCCCCCTTCCTCACAGCCCCCCTGCATGTAACCCCCTTTGGACCCCCAAAGCCCCCTTCCTCACAGCCCCCCTGCATGTAACCCCCTTTGGACCCCCAAAGTCCCCTTCCTCATAGCCCCCCTGCATGTAACCCCCTTTGAACCCCCAAAGCCCCCTTCCTCATAGCCCCCCTGCATGTAACCCCCTTTGAACCCCCAAAGTCCCCTTCCTCACAGCCCCCCTGCAAACCCCCGAACTCCCCCTTCCTCACCTTGGGGGGGCTGTCTCGGGGGGGGGGGGGGAGCAGACTCAAGGGGAAGGCACCCAGACAAACTGATTAGTTAGTGCATCAGCCAGCACCTGCGAAAGGTGCCACTAACGAGCAACATCCCCTCCCCCCAGGAATTTACAAATAGATCAGGGGGCGGCTCCTTCTCCTCTCCAGGGTCCCCCATGGGCTGCCGATGGGGGAGCAGTGGGGCCGCCAGAGCTGGTTTGCCCCTTTCTTTGGAAGGGCAAGGGGGGGTGAGGAGCTAAAAGGGGGCTTCAGATTAGGGGGTGACAGAGTATGATTGGGGCCCCCAAAACCAGGTGGCTGGGGTTTGGGGCGGGGCCAGGCTGAGATTAAGGGGCAGAGTAAAGGTGACTGTGGCCTCTTGCTAAGTGAATGCACCAGGGCCCCCATTTAAAAGTGACGGGGGGGGGGTCTAGGGAGATGCTGGGACAGAGCCCCCCACCCCCAGGCTAAGTCAGGCCCTCTGCTCCTCGCCCAGCTGCAGGGCAGCACAATGTGATGCCTCGGCCGTGGCCTGGAGCCCTGCTGGGCCCAGCGAGCCCGGAGCTGGCGGAGGCCTCACCCGCCCCTGCGGAGGCCGGCGTGCGGCTCGGACGCTGGAGGCCCCCGCTGAGCGACGCCCCCGGAAGCGGGGCCAGGCCGGGCCCTGCCTGGCCTCCCTGCAGCTGCATCTGGGGTGGAGCCTGTGGGGGATGGCTGGTGTCAGGTGATTGCTCTGACGAGGGGCTTCCCCTCTGCCTCAGTTCCCCTCTGTCATGGAAACGGGACTCTCTGCCCATCCCCCCAAACAGCTGGGCTCTGCCTGGGCACCCTGGGGCCATGCGAGGGCCCCTCCCCCATCACACTAGCCCGCGGTTCCTTGTGGCCACAGAGCGTGAAGCAGGATGTGCTGCTTTGTGCGCCGAACGCCGGCTTCTCTGACCCTGTTTCTCGCCCGAACTAGGCCGGCTTGCAGCGCTCTGCCGGGGGGCGGAGCTGGCCCCCCCATGACGTGCCAGCTATGGGGGGGCTGGGAGTGAGGGGGCTGCGTGAGGTGGGGCCTTCTGATGAACTGAGCGGCCCTTTGCTGTGTCTCATGGCCCCTCTACTGCCTGCAGCTCAGGGGGAGTCTCCTTAAGGGCAGTGGCAATGGCTAAGCGGGCAGGGAGGCTGGCTGCTGTTGACCACAGCTCTTCCATCCCGGCCGCCTGAGGCCACTCACCGCAGCCTCTGCCCTCCAGCCTGATGCCCAGAGGCTGCGGTGATGGGCACCGGGAGAGCCAGGCGGCTTTGAGCCACGGCCTGGTGGCAGGTCCTGTCTCCTCTTGTTTCTCTTGGTGCCAGTAGAAATCTCCCCAGGCGCCGCCCGCTGCCCGTCACGGCTCACAGGTGGGGCTCACACTCGGCTCCTGGGCGATCCCCCCAACCCCTTCTCGGGGGGCCCCCCCTTAGGCAGTGAGACGGCCCTTACCCCGGGGCCACTCCACTGCAGCGACCCCCTCTTGGGGGGCCCCTCTCATCTGGGGTCCCACCCCTCTTCCTCCGGGACGGCACCTCTCAGGGCCTCCAGCCGCCTGCCTCCGCCGTGAGCCCCTCGGGGGGTCCCCTGGCCCCGGGCCCCCTCCCAGCGGGACTAGCGCCCCCCTGCTCCCCAGCCCAGAGCGAGCCCCAGCCAGCGCCCACAGGAGGGCTGTGGAGCTTTGAACAGCAACGGATCCCTCAGGCCAGTCGCCTGGACCCCTCAGTCCACACGTCAGCCTCCCCTGCAGCCGGCTGAGTCCTGCCTGCCCTGCCCTGCCCCCCAAAACAGCCCCCGGCTCCCAGCAGAGCCCCCAGCACCCCAGCAACAGCCCCTCCCCCGCCAGTGTCTCTCCCCAGGTAAGAGGGTCACCGGACCCCTCTTCTCCCCCCCGTCCAGTGTCCCCCCCCTCGCTGGGGCCAGGTGGGCTGGTCGCCGGGTCACCTCTGCAGCCCCTTGTCTGTGTCTGGCCGGAACCGGCCACGTCCTCGGAGCAGGGCCGGGGGCACCAGGGTCCAGACCCCCCGGTTCCGCCTCTGGGCTGTTCGCTGCGCAACAAACTCCCCCCTTGTCACAGGAACCAGGGACACCCGGGCACTGAGCCCCCCGCATGCACCCCCCGAACCCCAAACTCCCCCCTTCTCACAGGAACCAGGGACACCCGGGCACTGAGCCCCCCGCATGCACCCCCTGAACCCCAAACTCCCCCCTTGTCACAGGAACCAGGGACACCTGGGCACTGAGCCCCCCGCATGCACCCCCCGAACCCCAAACTCCCCCCTTGTCACAGGAACCAGGGACACCCGGGCACTGAGCCCCCCGCATGCACCCCCCGAACCCCAAACTCCCCCCTTGTCACAGGAACCAGGGACACCCGGGCACTGAGCCCCCCGCATGCACCCCCCGAACCCCAAACTCCCCCCTTCTCACAGGAACCAGGGACACCCGGGCACTGAGCCCCCCGCATGCACCCCCCGAACCCCAAACTCCCCCCTTCTCACAGGAACCAGGGAGACCCGGGCACTGAGCCCCCCGCATGCACCCCCCGAACCCCAAACTCCCCCCTTCTCACAGGAACCAGGGACACCCGGGCACTGAGCCCCCCGCATGCACCCCCCGAACCCCAAACTCCCCCCTTGTCACAGGAACCAGGGACACCCGGGCACTGAGCCCCCCGCATGCACCCCCCGAACCTCAAACTCCCCCCTTGTCACAGTAACCCGGGAGACCCGGGCACTGAGCCCCCCGCATGCACCCCCCGAACCCCAAACTCCCCCCTTGTCACAGGAACCAGGGACACCCGGGCACTGAGCCCCCCGCATGCACCCCCCGAACCCCAAACTCCCCCCTTCTCACAGGAACCAGGGACACCCGGGCACTGAGCCCCCCGCATGCACCCCCCGAACCCCAAACTCCCCCCTTCTCACAGGAACCAGGGAGACCCGGGCACTGAGCCCCCCGCATGCACCCCCCGAACCCCAAACTCCCCCCTTCTCACAGGAACCAGGGACACCCGGGCACTGAGCCCCCCGCATGCACCCCCCGAACCCCAAACTCCCCCCTTGTCACAGGAACCAGGGACACCCGGGCACTGAGCCCCCCGCATGCACCCCCCGAACCCCAAACTCCCCCCTTGTCACAGGAACCAGGGACACCCGGGCACTGAGCCCCCCGCATGCACCCCCCGAACCCCAAACTCCCCCCTTCTCACAGGAACCAGGGAGACCCGGGCACTGAGCCCCCCGCATGCACCCCCCTGAACCCCAAACTCCCCCCTTGTCACATGAACCAGGGACACCCGGGCACTGAGCCCCCCGCATGCACCCCCCGAACCCCAAACTCCCCCCTTGTCACAGGAACCAGGGACACCCGGGCACTGAGCCCCCCGCATGCACCCCCCGAACCCCAAACTCCCCCCTTGTCACAGTAACCAGGGACACCCGGGCACTGAGCCCCCCGCATGCACCCCCCGAACCCCAAACTCCCCCCTTGTCACAGGAACCAGGGACACCCGGGCACTGAGCCCCCCGCATGCACCCCCCTGAACCCCAAACTCCCCCCTTCTCACAGGAACCAGGGAGACCCGGGCACTGAGCCCCCCGCATGCACCCCCTGAACCCCAAACTCCCCCCTTGTCACAGGAACAAGGGACACCCGGGCACTGAGCCCCCCGCATGCACCCCCCGAACCCCAAACTCCCCCCTTGTCACAGAACAAGGGACACCCGGGCACTGAGCCCCCACATGCACCCCCCGAACCCCAAACTCCCCCCTTGTCACAGAACAAGGGACACCCGGGCACTGAGCCCCCCGCATGCACCCCCCGAACCCCAAACTCCCCCCTTGTCACAGGAACCAGGGACACCCGGGCACTGAGCCCCCCGCATGCACCCCCCGAACCCCAAACTCCCCCCTTCTCACAGGAACCAGGGAGACCCGGGCACTGAGCCCCCCGCATGCACCCCCCGAACCCCAAACTCCCCCCTTCTCACAGGAACCAGGGACACCCGGGCACTGAGCCCCCCGCATGCACCCCCCGAACCCCAAACTCCCCCCTTGTCACAGGAACCAGGGACACCCGGGCACTGAGCCCCCCGCATGCACCCCCCGAACCCCAAACTCCCCCTTGTCACAGGAACCAGGGACACCCGGGCACTGAGCCCTCCACATGCACCCCTGAACCCCAAACTCCCCCCTTGTCACAGGAACCAGGGACACCCGGGCACTGAGCCCCCCGCATGCACCCCCCGAACCCCAAACTCCCCCCTTCTCACAGTAACCAGGGACACCCGGGCACTGAGCCCCCCGCATGCACCCCCCGAACCCCAAACTCCCCCCTTCTCACAGGAACCAGGGACACCCGGGCACTGAGCCCCCGCATGCACCCCCCGAACCCCAAACTCCCCCCTTGTCACAGGAACCAGGGACACCTGGGCACTGAGCCCCCCGCATGCACCCCCCGAACCCCAAACTCCCCCCTTCTCACAGGAACCAGGGACACCCGGGCACTGAGCCCCCCGCATGCACCCCCCGAACCCCAAACTCCCCCCTTCTCACAGGAACCAGGGAGACCCGGGCACTGAGCCCCCGCATGCACCCCCCGAACCCCAAACTCCCCCCTTGTCACAGGAACCAGGGACACCCGGGCACTGAGCCCCCCGCATGCACCCCCCGAACCCCAAACTCCCCCCTTCTCACAGGAACCAGGGACACCCGGGCACTGAGCCCTCCGCATGCACCCCCCGAACCCCAAACTCCCCCCTTGTCACAGTAACAAGGGACACCCGGGCACTGAGCCCCCCGCATGCACCCCCCGAACCCCAAACTCCCCCCTTGTCACAGGAACCAGGGACACCCGGGCACTGAGCCCCCCGCATGCACCCCCTGAACCCCAAACTCCCCCCTTGTCACATGAACCAGGGACACCCGGGCACTGAGCCCTCCGCATGCACCCCCCGAACCCCAAACTCCCCCCTTCTCACAGGAACCAGGGAGACCCGGGCACTGAGCCCCCCGCATGCACCCCCCGAACCCCAAACTCCCCCCTTGTCACATGAACCAGGGACACCCGGGCACTGAGCCCCCCGCATGCACCCCCCGAACCCAAACTCCCCCCTTGTCACAGGAACCAGGGACACCCGGGCACTGAGCCCCCGCATGCACCCCCCGAACCCCAAACTCCCCCCTTCTCACAGGAACCAGGGACACCCGGGCACTGAGCCCCCCGCATGCACCCCCCGAACCCCAAACTCCCCCCTTCTCACAGGAACCAGGGAGACCCGGGCACTGAGCCCCCCGCATGCACCCCCCGAACCCCAAACTCCCCCCTTCTCACAGGAACCAGGGACACCCGGGCACTGAGCCCCCCGCATGCACCCCCCGAACCCCAAACTCCCCCCTTGTCACAGGAACCAGGGACACCCGGGCACTGAGCCCCCCGCATGCACCCCCTGAACCCCAAACTCCCCCCTTGTCACAGGAACCAGGGACACCCGGGCACTGAGCCCCCCGCATGCACCCCCCGAACCCCAAACTCCCCCCTTCTCACAGGAACCAGGGAGACCCGGGCACTGAGCCCCCCGCATGCACCCCCCGAACCCCAAACTCCCCCCTTCTCACAGGAACCAGGGACACCCGGGCACTGAGCCCCCCGCATGCACCCCCCGAACCCCAAACTCCCCCCTTCTCACAGGAACCAGGGACACCCGGGCACTGAGCCCCCCGCATGCACCCCCCTGAACCCCAAACTCCCCCCTTGTCACAGGAACCAGGGAGACCCGGGCACTGAGCCCCCCGCATGCACCCCCCTGAACCCCAAACTCCCCCCTTCTCACAGGAACCAGGGACACCCGGGCACTGAGCCCCCCGCATGCACCCCCTGAACCCCAAACTCCCCCCTTGTCACAGGAACCAGGGACACCCGGGCACTGAGCCCCCCGCATGCACCCCCCGAACCCCAAACTCCCCCCTTCTCACAGGAACCAGGGACACCCGGGCACTGAGCCCCCGCATGCACCCCCCGAACCCCAAACTCCCCCCTTGTCACAGGAACCAGGGACACCCGGGCACTGAGCCCCCCGCATGCACCCCCCGAACCCCAAACTCCCCCCTTGTCACAGTAACAAGGGACACCCGGGCACTGAGCCCCCCGCATGCACCCCCCGAACCCCAAACTCCCCCCTTGTCACAGGAACAAGGGACACCCGGGCACTGAGCCCCCCGCATGCACCCCCCGAACCCCAAACTCCCCCCTTGTCACAGGAACAAGGGACACCCGGGCACTGAGCCCCCACATGCACCCCCCGAACCCCAAACTCCCCCCTTGTCACAGGAACCAGGGACACCCGGGCACTGAGCCCCCCGCATGCACCCCCCGAACCCCAAACTCCCCCTTCTCACAGGAACCAGGGAGACCCGGGCACTGAGCCCCCCGCATGCACCCCCCGAACCCCAAACTCCCCCCTTCTCACAGGAACCAGGGAGACCCGGGCACTGAGCCCTCCACATGCACCCCCTGAACCCCAAACTCCCCCCTTGTCACAGGAACCAGGGACACCCGGGCACTGAGCCCCCCGCATGCACCCCCCGAACCCCAAACTCCCCCCTTCTCACAGTAACCAGGGACACCCGGGCACTGAGCCCCCCGCATGCACCCCCCGAACCCCAAACTCCCCCTTCTCACAGGAACCAGGGACACCCGGGCACTGAGCCCCCCGCATGCACCCCCCGAACCCCAAACTCCCCCCTTGTCACAGGAACCAGGGACACCTGGGCACTGAGCCCCCGCATGCACCCCCTGAACCCCAAACTCCCCCCTTGTCACAGGAACCAGGGACACCTGGGCACTGAGCCCCCCGCATGCACCCCCTGAACCCCAAACCCCACCCCCCTTGTCACAGGAACCAGGGACACCCGGGCACTGAGCCCCCCGCATGCACCCCCCGAACCCCAAACTCCCCCCTTCTCACAGGAACCAGGGACACCCGGGCACTGAGCCCCCCGCATGCACCCCCCGAACCCCAAACTCCCCCCTTGTCACAGGAACCAGGGACACCCGGGCACTGAGCCCCCCGCATGCACCCCCCGAACCCCAAACTCCCCCCTTCTCACAGGAACCAGGGACACCCGGGCACTGAGCCCCCCGCATGCACCCCCCGAACCCCAAACTCCCCCCTTCTCACAGGAACCAGGGAGACCCGGGCACTGAGCCCCCCGCATGCACCCCCCGAACCCCAAACTCCCCCTTGTCACAGTAACCAGGGACACCCGGGCACTGAGCCCCCCGCATGCACCCCCCGAACCCCAAACTCCCCCCTTGTCACAGGAACCAGGGACACCCGGGCACTGAGCCCCCCGCATGCACCCCCTGAACCCCAAACTCCCCCCTTGTCACATGAACCAGGGACACCCGGGCACTGAGCCCTCCGCATGCACCCCCCGAACCCCAAACTCCCCCCTTCTCACAGGAACCAGGGACACCCGGGCACTGAGCCCCCCGCATGCACCCCCCGAACCCCAAACTCCCCCCTTGTCACAGGAACCAGGGACACCCGGGCACTGAGCCCCCCGCATGCACCCCCTGAACCCCAAACTCCCCCCTTGTCACAGTAACCAGGGACACCCGGGCACTGAGCCCCCCGCATGCACCCCCCGAACCCCAAACTCCCCCCTTGTCACATGAACCAGGGACACCCGGGCACTGAGCCCCCCGCATGCACCCCTGAACCCCAAACTCCCCCCTTGTCACAGTAACCAGGGACACCCGGGCACTGAGCCCCCCGCATGCACCCCCCGAACCCCAAACTCCCCCCTTCTCACAGGAACCAGGGACACCCGGGCACTGAGCCCCCCGCATGCACCCCCCGAACCCCAAACTCCCCCCTTCTCACAGGAACCAGGGAGACCCGGGCACTGAGCCCCCCGCATGCACCCCCCGAACCCCAAACTCCCCCCTTCTCACAGGAACCAGGGACACCCGGGCACTGAGCCCCCCGCATGCACCCCCCGAACCCCAAACTCCCCCCTTCTCACAGGAACCAGGGACACCCGGGCACTGAGCCCCCCGCATGCACCCCCCGAACCCCAAACTCCCCCCTTGTCACAGGAACCAGGGACACCCGGGCACTGAGCCCCCCGCATGCACCCCCCGAACCCCAAACTCCCCCCTTGTCACAGGAACCAGGGACACCCGGGCACTGAGCCCCCCGCATGCACCCCCCGAACCCCAAACTCCCCCCTTGTCACATGAACCAGGGACACCCGGGCACTGAGCCCCCCGCATGCACCCCCCGAACCCCAAACTCCCCCCTTCTCACAGGAACCAGGGACACCCGGGCACTGAGCCCCCCGCATGCACCCCCCGAACCCCAAACTCCCCCCTTGTCACAGGAACCAGGGACACCCGGGCACTGAGCCCCCCGCATGCACCCCCCGAACCCCAAACTCCCCCTTGTCACAGGAACCAGGGACACCCGGGCACTGAGCCCCCCGCATGCACCCCCTGAACCCCAAACTCCCCCCTTGTCACAGGAACCAGGGACACCCGGGCACTGAGCCCCCCGCATGCACCCCCTGAACCCCAAACTCCCCCCTTCTCACAGTAACCAGGGACACCCGGGCACTGAGCCCCCCGCATGCACCCCCCGAACCCCAAACTCCCCCCTTGTCACAGGAACCAGGGACACCCGGGCACTGAGCCCCCCGCATGCACCCCCCGAACCCCAAACTCCCCCCTTGTCACAGGAACCAGCGACACCCGGGCACTGAGCCCTCCACATGCACCCCCTGAACCCCAAACTCCCCCCTTGTCACAGGAACCAGGGACACCCGGGCACTGAGCCCCCCGCATGCACCCCCCGAACCCCAAACTCCCCCCTTGTCACAGGAACCAGGGAGACCCGGACACTGAGCCCCCCGCATGCACCCCCTGAACCCCAAACTCCCCCCTTGTCACAGGAACCAGGGACACCCGGGCACTGAGCCCCCCGCATGCACCCCCCGAACCCCAAACTCCCCCCTTGTCACAGGAACCAGGGACACCCGGGCACTGAGCCCTCCACATGCACCCTCCTGAACCCCAAACTCCCCCCTTGTCACAGGAACCAGGGACACCCGGGCACTGAGCCCCCCGCATGCACCCCCTGAACCCCAAACTCCCCCCTTGTCACAGGAACCAGGGACACCCGGGCACTGAGCCCCCCGCATGCACCCCCCCAACGCCCCCTCCCTCACACTGCCCTCGGGGAAGGGGGGCGTCCCCCAGGGGTGGGGGGCAGAGGGGAGCTCGGCACCGGTTCTGGGTCCGGCTATTGGGAACTTTGGGGCGGGGCTGGAGAGAGCCTGGCTGGGCGAGAACAGAGCAAGGGACTGGATGGCCCCCGGCTGGGGCAGCAGGACAGTCACCCCCCGTGTGCAGAGCGCCCTGGGGGAACGGGGGGAACGGGGGCTGCCCCCAGGCCGGGGCATTGGGCTCAGGCTCTCTGCAGACTCAGGCCGGGAGAGGTGCAGCCACATACAGAGTGGAGCTCTGTGGGGCCCTGCCCCCCCCCGAGGGGCTGTCCTGGAGATCCGGCTCCATCACCCGTCTCAAGGCCCTGGAGGTACGTTCCCCTGCCCCCCCGGATCAGGGCCTGCCCCCTCCCCCACCCCGCAGGCTGACTCTGCGCCTGCATCTCGCGCCGTGATAAGGCCCCTGTCAAGCCTGATGGTGGTTAGTGATTGTGCACCAGGATCCGGCACCATGAGGGGGATGGGATCCTGCCTCTGGCCCCCGGGAACCTTCCGCCCTGGGCCCGAGGAGCCGGCAGTGGTAGCAGGCTGTCCCAGCATGCACCCCGCTCTAACCACTAGCCCCCGCTCCCCGCGCTGGAGAGAGAACCCCGGAGTCCTGGCCCCCAGCCCCCGCTCTAACCACTAGCCCCCGCTCCCCGCGCTGGAGAGAGAACCCCAGAGTCCTGGCCCCCAGCCCCCGATCTAACCACTAGCCCCCGCTCCCCGCGCTGGAGAGAGAACCCCGGAGTCCTGGCCCCCAGCCCCCGCTCTAACCACTAGCCCCCGCTCCCCGCGCTGGGGAGAGAACCCCAGAGTCCTGGCCCCCAGCCCCCGCTCTAACCACTAGCCCCCGCTCCCCGCGCTGGGGAGAGAACCCCAGAGTCCTGGCCCCCAGCCCCCGATCTAACCACTAGCCCCCGCTCCCCGCGCTGGAGAGAGAACCCCGGAGTCCTGGCCCCAGCCCCCGCTCTAACCACTAGCCCCCGCTCCCCGCGCTGGAGAGAGAACCCCGGAGTCCTGGCCCCCAGCCCCCGCTCTAACCACTAGCCCCCGCTCCCCGCGCTGGGGAGAGAACCCCAGAGTCCTGGCCCCCAGCCCCCGATCTAACCACTAGCCCCCGCTCCCCGCGCTGGAGAGAGAACCCCGGAGTCCTGGCCCCAGCCCCGATCTAACCACTAGCCCCCGCTCCCCGCGCTGGAGAGAGAACCCCGGAGTCCTGGCCCCAGCCCCCGCTCTAACCACTAGCCCCCGCTCCCCGCTCCCCGCGCTGGAGAGAGAACCCCGGAGTCCTGGCCCCAGCCCCCGATCTAACCACTAGCCCCCGCTCCCCGCGCTGGAGAGAGAACCCCGGAGTCCTGGCCCCCAGCCCCCACTCTAACCACTAGCCCCCGCTCCCCGCGCTGGAGAGAGAACCCCGGAGTCCTGGCCTGCAGCCCCCACTCTAACCACTAGCCCCCGCTCCCCGCGCTGGAGAGAGAACCCCGGAGTCCTGGCCCGCAGCCCCCGATCTAACCACTAGCCCCCGCTCCCCGCGCTGGAGAGAGAACCCCGGAGTCCTGGCCTGCAGCCCCCACTCTAACCACTAGCCCCCGCTCCCCGCGCTGGAGAGAGAACCCCGGAGTCCTGGCCTGCAGCCCCCACTCTAACCACTAGCCCCCGCTCCCCGCGCTGGAGAGAGAACCCCGGAGTCCTGGCCTGCAGCCCCCACTCTAACCACTAGCCCCCGCTCCCCGCGCTGGGGAGAGAACCCCGGAGTCCTGGCCCCCAGCCCCCGCTCTAACCACTAGCCCCCACTCCCCGTGCTGGGGAGAGAACCCTGGAGTCCTGGCCCGCAGCCCCCACTCTAACCACTAGCCCCCGCTCCCCGCGCTGGAGAGAGAACCCCGGAGTCCTGGCCCCCAGCCCCCGCTCTAACCACTAGCTCCCGCTCCCCACGCTGGAGAGAGAACCCCGGAGTCCTGGCCCGCAGCCCCCGCTCTAACCACTAGCCCCCGCTCCCCGCGCTGGGGAGAGAACCCCGGAGTCCTGGCCCCCAGCCCCCGCTCTAACCACTAGCCCCCCCTCCCCGCACTGGAGAGAGAACCCCGGAGTCCTGGCCCCCAGCCCCCGCTCTAACCACTAGCCCCCGCTCCCCGCGCTGGAGAGAGAACCCCGGAGTCCTGGCCCCCAGCCCCCGATCTAACCACTAGCCCCCGCTCCCCGCGCTGGAGAGAGAACCCCGGAGTCCTGGCCCCCAGCCCCCGCTCTAACCACTAGCCCCCCCTCCCCACACTGGAGAGAGAACCCCGGAGTCCTGGCCCCCAGCCCCCGCTCTAACCACTAGCCCCCCCTCCCCGCACTGGAGAGAGAACCCCGGAGTCCTGGCCCCAGCCCCCGCTCTACCCACTAGCCCCCCCTCCCCGCGCTGGAGAGAGAACCCCGGAGTCCTGGCCCCCAGCCCCCGGTCTAACCACTAGCCCCCGCTCCCCGCGCTGGAGAGAGAACCCTGGAGTCCCGGCCCCCAGCCCCCGCTCTAACCACTAGCCCCCACTCCCCATGCTGGAGAGAGAACCCCGGAGTCCCGGTCCCCAGCCCCCGCTCTAACCACTAGCCCCCGCTCCCCATGCTGGAGAGAGAACCCCGGAGTCCCGGTCCCCAGCCCCCGCTCTAACCACTAGCCCCCGCTCCCCACGCTGGAGAGAGAACCCCAGAGTCCTGGCCCCCAGCCCCCGCTCTAACCACTAGCCCCCGCTCCCCGCGCTGGAGAGAGAACCCCAGAGTCCTGGCCCCCAGCCCCCGATCTAACCACTAGCCTCCGCTCCCCGCGCTGGGGAGAGAACCCCAGAGTCCTGGCCCCCAGCCCCCGCTCTAACCACTAGCCTCCGCTCCCCGCGCTGGAGAGAGAACCCCGGAGTCCCGGCCCCCAGCCCCCGCTCTAACCACTAGCCCCCACTCCCCATGCTGGAGAGAGAACCCCGGAGTCCTGGCCCCCAGCCCCCGATCTAACCACTAGCCTCCGCTCCCCGCGCTGGAGAGAGAACCCCGGAGTCCCGGCCCCCAGCCCCCGCTCTAACCACTAGCCCCCCCTCCCCGCGCTGGGGAGAGAACCCTGGAGTCCCGGTCCCCAGCCCCCGCTCTAACCACTAGCCCCCGCTCCCCACGCTGGAGAGAGAACCCCGGAGTCCCGGCCCCCAGCCCTGGTCGACACCAGTCTCTGCAGGGGAGGTGGAGCCGGGGCTGCCCTTGGAGGCTCTAGGGGCTGGGGGCCCACAGGGCAGCAGCATCCCCTCGCTCTGGGCTTCCCGCTGCCGCGGGCTGATGAAATCTGAGGGATGTTGCTACAGACCCAGGCTGGAGCCTTGGGTAACACCCCTGCTCCTAGCCTCTCCCCTCCCCCACGTGGGGGCAGCCTGGGGTCTTTGTTGGGCAGGGAGGGCCCAAAGGGAGCCCACCCTCATGCTCCAGGGCTGGGGAGGTCAGACAGGGGGGCTGCTGGGAGCGAAGGGGGCTCTGTATCCCTAGCGCTCGTCAGCCCTAGAGCGGGGGTGGGTGGGTGCCAGGACCCCTGGGTTCCCTCCCCGGCTCCGGAAAGGGAGTGGGGGGTAGTGGTTAGAGCGGGGAGGGGGGTCATTCCAGGCAGGGCTGGAGGCCGGGGAGAGCTGCCTGGGACGTGCCCGCGCTGCTCAAGGAATGGGCCCAGCCCCGCCCAGCCGTGACCTGTTGCTGAGCTGCCGCTGCTCCGCCCCAGCGCCCGCCGCTACTTCTGAGCCTCCCCAGCCAGGGGAGCGTGCTGCAGGGCGTGTGCGTGAGTGAGTGTGAGCGTGCGTGTGTACGTGAGTGTGCGCGTGCGCGCGTGCGAGTGACTCACTCCAGGTGTGTGTTGAGGGCCAGACACTGGAGCTCACAAGCCCCGGACACAGGGCGGGGGGCTGCCCAGGCTGGGGGTGGGGCTGGTGAGAAGAGGGAGTCTCCTCGGGGCCCGGGGGAGTGGGGAGGCGGGGCGCAGGACAGGGTGCCCCGGGAGGCAGTGGCAGAGTTGGGAACTGAACCCGGATCCCCTGGATCCCCTCTCCGGCCGAACTGCCCAAGGCTCCCCAGCCCCCTTTGAGCGGCAGGACCGGGGCGCAAATCCTTGTGCATCTTCGCCCACAGCAGGAAGCAGCCAATGAGCAGCTCTGGGCGTGCAAGCCCCTGCATGGTGTAGAGGTGAATCCCCCTTTGCAGTATAGGCCCTAAGATGTGCGGTGCCGCAGAGCTGGTTCCATCCAGCAGGGGGGGCAGTGGCCATGGAGTTGCAGCCCCCAGGCCCACCAGCAGGGGGCGGCAGCCCTGCACGCCCAGGCCAGCTCCATGCAAGTGCATTGGTACGGCCACAGCCCGGGTTGAGAACGCGGGGGGGGGGGGCGGTTAAAGGGACAGGCACCGGGCTCTTTGTGCCACGCACCCGCTGACTCAGCGAGGGTGTCAGACCTCCCCCCCCCGGCTCCTGCCCCGGAGCCCCACGCACGTACGTCCCTTTCTCCCTGGGCCCCGCCAAGACCCCCGAGCCCCCCAGCTGCCACCTGACGCAGAGGCTGGCCTGCCCAAGCCCTCGAAGGCAGGTGCAGCCCCATCTCCCAGGGGGCAGGGATTGAGCCAGAGTCCGGGGGGGGGGGGCACAGCCCAGACACCATGGTGAGGGGCTTGGGAGGGCAGCAGGTGCTTCCCCCCTGGTCCCCTGCAAGGCCCCAGGCAGCTTCCTCCGCCTCCTGCCCCCCCCCCCCCCGCTGCACCTCGGCCGGTGGGGAAATAGCTGCCCAGGCCTGCGGGACGGGGAGCCGTGTTGTAAGCGGCCGGTTTCAACAGTGCCAGGCAGGGCAGGAGAGCCCAGGCCCTTCCCAGGCCCAGGGAGCAGTGAGCTGGGGGGCTGCTGCCAGGAGCCCCGCCCCCCCGGCTGAGGGGCCGAAGGGTTTGCCCATCTCCAGGCCTGACAGCGTCTTACCGGCTGTGCCCCCCCAGCAGTGGCTGCATCTCGGCGCTGGGGGGCAGGGTCCCTGCCCCGCCCCACAGCGAGGGAGCGCTGCCAAACAGCCGCCACGCTGCACCCCAGAGGTGGCTGCAGCTCAGTGCGGATCCTGCCCTGGGCCCGGGCTGGCGGTAGCGGGGGCAGTGACGGGGCAGCGCCAGGCAGCCCCCGTGCTCAGGGCAGGACCCGGGGGTGCCAGAGAGGAGCTGGCCGGAGGGCCTGTCGGCTGGGGAGGGCAGCACCGAGCCCCCAGCAGCAGCGGGGTGGAGGGTTCCCCTTCCCAGCCCAGGGCAGGCGAGGCCGAGCCGCTGGGCAGCCCCTGGGGGGGCGGGCGGGGGCCCTGGCCCGGAGTGGGAGGAGCAGCCGGCTCCTGGCTCCATTGCTCAGCGTCTCCCCGGCCGCCCCTGCCTGGGTTCTGCCGCCGGCCGCAGCCTCCGCCTTGCGCGGGGCAGGGAGGGGCACTCACAGCCTGGCCCAGGGGGCGCGGGTGGTTGGGGGGGTTCCCGGGGCGGCGGGCAGGTGGCCTCCCCTCGGAGCGGCCCGCGGGGCTGCCGAACGCCGGGCCCAGGCCGCCGGGTTTTCCTTTTGAGCCTCCAGAATTAAAAGTTTAAAAGCGAAGTTTTTCCCTTTTCCTTTCCTGCCCGAAGAAGCGGGCAGCGGCTGCTGGCTGTGGGCACAGGGCGGAAGGACTGTGCTGGGGGGCGAGTCTTTGCTCACTGCAGCCCAGGCGGGCTGAATTTGGAGAGGCGGCGGGGGGGGGGGATTAGCGCTCTGGGAGACCTGCCCCCACCTGTCATTTTTAGCCCAGGAGCGAACCCGTTCCTGGCCGGCCCCCAGCGCCGCACGGGGTGAGCAATGGGCCCCCCCCCAGGGTAGAGATGAGGAAACTGAGGCAAAGCGATTCCTCCCCCCATGACCCATTCCCTCCTGGGGCTGAGAGTGGGAGAGGGCTGGGTCCCGGGACTCCTGAGCTCCAGAACGGGCCCAGGCACTGGGAGGGGGGGTCAGTTTGCAAAGGGGTGAGCTGGGAATAGCTCCCAGCCCCCCCCCCCGCACTAATCACTAGTCCCCACCACCATCCCAGAGCTGGGACTAGAACCCAAGTGCCCTGGCTTCCAACATGATCATGCAGCGCCTGGCATGAGGGGGGCTGGGCTCCCCGGGGGGGGGTGCAGGGGTGGGGCCTGCCGTGCTGTGGGCTGGGCTCCCCGGGGGGGGCGGGGGGCAGGCGGGGGGGGCAGGGCCTGCCATGCTGTGGGCTGGGCTCCCCGGGGGGGCGGGGGGCAGGCGGGGGGGGCAGGGCCTGCCGTGCTGTGGGCTGGGCTCCCCGGGGGGGGTGGGGGGCAGGCGGGGGGGGCAGGGCCTGCCGTGCTGTGGGCTGGGCTCCCCGGGGGGGGGCAGGCGGGGGGGGCAGGGCCTGCCGTGCTGTGGGCTGGGCCCCCCGGGGGGGGCGGGGGGCAGGCGGGGGGGCAGGGCCTGCCGTGCTGTGGGCTGGGCTCCCGGGGCGGGGCGGGGGGGGCAGGGCCTGCCGTGCTGTGGGCTGGGCTCCCCGGGGGGGGGCAGGCGGGGGGGGCAGGGCCTGCCGTGCTGTGGGCTGGGCTCCCCGGGGGGGGCGGGGGGCAGGCGGGGGGGGCAGGGCCTGCCATGCTGTGGGCTGGGCTCCCCGGGGGGGTGGGGGGCAGGCGGGGGGGGCAGGGCCTGCCGTGCTGTGGGCTGGGCTCCCCGGGGGGGGCGGGGGGCAGGCGGGGGGGGCAGGGCCTGCCGTGCTGTGGGCTGGGCTCCCCGGGGGGGGGGGTTGATCTGCGGCGTCACCCAGCTCTTGCCAAGCAGCCGAACGCGCCGGCCGCCCCTTGTCCTTGGCTGAGCCGGTGCCCGTTGCCCGGGCTGCTGACGAGTGCCAAGGCCCCCCCCATTTCCACCCCGCCCCCCCCAGCGGGCCCGGCTGTGGGGCAGGTTCCCATGGCTGAGCAGGGCCCCAGGGCGCCTGTCTTGGGGTGATGGCGCGTCGGGGTCCCCGTCCCTGCACCCCCGTAGCAGCCAAACAGGCTCCGCCGGGCGTAGAACGGGGGGGGGGGGTTATTGTTCCCTCAGGGTCCAGCCCAGCACAGCCGGGATGTGGCTATGGGGCCAGGGCCAGGACGCCTCAGCCCCCTGGGGTAGGCCCATCGCCCCTAGGCCCCAGCTTAGCCTCCTCTCAGACAGCCCCTGCCTCCCCCCCAGGCCCTGCCCCCCAGCCAGGTGCTGGTCTCCACCTTCCTCCCTTTGTCTCTCTCCCTGGGAGGCTGAGCAGGGGTGTCTGGGTTAATCCACATTGGGAGGGTCAGTGAGAATCTCCCATCCCAGCGCAGGGGGAGAGGGGAACCAGGGTACAGAGCAGACACCCCCCCCCCACGGCGCACCTGGCTCCTGGGTTGTGCCCACGCTCGGCCCGTCCATCCCCAGGCGGGAGCCCCCCACTGAGACAGCCCCTTCCCGGGGGGCCCCCTTCAATGCGGTGACCCTCTCTTGGGGGCCCCCCCCAGCAGGACTAGCCCAGCCCTGTTCTCCAGCCCAGAGTCTCCCCTGCAGCCTGGGGGTTCTTCCTGCTCTGCCCCACGTCCCGATCCGAGCCCCCAGCATCAGCCCCCCCGCCAGTGTCTCTCCCCAGGTCGCCTGGCCCCTCCGCTCCCCTCGCTGGGCAGTGGCCGGGGTCCCCCCTCTGCAGCCCCTGGTCTGCTGTCGGGCCGGAGCCGGCCGTGTGCTCCGGGCACCAGACACCCCGGCTCCCCTGCTGGGGTGAAGCTAGCCCGGAACAACTCCGCTGTGTCCAGGGGAATGGTTTTCGGAAGAGCAGCCGCGCTCTTTCGGCAGCCCGGTCGTCCTCGCTTTCGGGGGGGGAGGGCGCGTCCGAGAGGGGAGCTTTTCCCCACCGGCGGCCCCACGGTTTGCAGTTGGCTGGTTCTGACCCCCAGCAGTGCAGACTGCGTAACATCCGGGCACTGAGCGCCCCCGCATGCAGCCCCCCCGAACCCCAACCCCAACCCCCACTTCTCCCATGCTTGGAGCAGGGCGCACGTGTTCTTCCCCCAAAGCTTGGTCCCTGCCGGCCAGCTCAGCTCCCCTACCCTGGCCGGCCGAGCCCAGCCCCGAGGCACTAGGCAAAGACCCCGGCTCACTTTCCTGTCCCAGTCCCCAAGGGCGCTGGAGCTGCAGGCAGACGAGAGCTCACACCCCAGCCTGGCACAGACGCCCTTCTCCGCGGCAGCATCCTGTGCCTCAGTTTCCCCAACTATTAAAAGGCGTGGGTGTTGGTGTGGGTGTGATAATTCTGCTTTGGCCTTGGCCTTGAACACCTGCCCCACACCCAGCTGTGGTCCTGGTGGAGCAGAGAGGGTGGGGGGCTGGGTTTTAACTGCGCCAGTTATTCTGGGCCCCACTCCTCCGCCCAGCCTAGTTGCACCCATGTT
The DNA here is from genome assembly GCF_049634645.1 of Pelodiscus sinensis. NCBI lineage: Eukaryota > Metazoa > Chordata > Testudines > Trionychidae > Pelodiscus > Pelodiscus sinensis. Next base: position 18,733 of record NW_027465826.1, read on the forward strand.
ACCTTCCCTTCCCAGCTGGACAGCCCCCTGCAGTGTCAGCCCCCCCCCCTTTGGGTCACCCTCTCTGCTTGGGGTCAGACCCTTGGCTTCCAGCCCCCTGGGCCAGGCCGTGAGCGCCCCTCCATGTCCTGCAGCCAGCGGTGTGGGGGTGTGCCACAGAGGGAAACTGAGGCACACACAGAAAACTACGAACATTCCTACCCGGCCTAGTGGCTCCCCTTCATGCCAGCAGAGCCGTGTCCGTGCTCAAGGGGCAGGGATCCCAGTGACAGTAACATGGCCCCCGGGGGCTGGCCTGGGGGGAGGGCTGGGGGGCAGCTGTCCCTTCTCATCCCCACTCCAAGGGCGGGGAGTCCTGGGCCCTGCCCCCCTGCAGGCAGTGGCACAAGGGGGCTCTTGGGTCCCGGGGACCTGGCGCGGCACAGACTGGGCAGCACAGGGGCCAGCAGCAGCCCAGCCTGGGGGGAGGGGCCCGGAGCCAGACCTGCCCCCTCCCCTCCAAGCCAGCGAGACTCGCACCCCCAGCAAGCAGCCCCGCCCGGTTCCTCAGAGCAAAGGGCGTCTCCTGCTCACCCCCCCCCCAGGGCCACACCCGGCACTCCCGTCCCCAGCAGGGCAGTGCCCGGGGAAACTGAGGCACGCCCGCCTTCCTCCAGGACAGCAGGAATCACACGCCTCCCCCCTTCGACACATCCCCACCGCCCTGGCCGGGGAGGGCGCTGTCCCCCCGGGGTCTCGCTGGGCTCAAAGCATCTGGGGGCCAGCGGGGTGAGCCCGGCCCTGTGTCCCCAGGCATGGCCGGGGCGGGGGGCCCGGACTGGGCCGAAGGCCAGAGGGGGAGCTGAGACTCGAACCCGCGAGTCCCGCCCCGCGGCAGCGCGAGGAGAGGACCCGGGGCGACGCTACACTAGGGCGGGGGCCCCCCCGCATCAGTTCTCTCGTTCCCCCCGCCCCGACCCCATTCACCCTTCTCTCAGCCTTGCCCCCCTGCTCCCCTCCAATCGGCGGCGGCGGGGGGCGGAGCTCGCCCCCCCCCCCGGGCTGCAGCCGGCCCAGCCCGGCCCGGCCCGGCCCCTCACTCCCGGCGCGCCCAGCTGAGCGGCCGCCCGAGCCCCGCTGCCCCGCAGCTCCGCAGCCATGGCCGAGGGCGGAGAAGGGGAGGATGATGTGCAGTTCCTGCGGACCGTGAGTGAGGCGGGGGCAGTGGGGAGGGCGAGCTGGGGATGGGGGGGGAAGGTGGAGGTGGAGGGGGAGCAGTGGGGAGGGGGGAGGGTGAAGGGGGAGCAGTGGGGCAGGGACTAGGGTGAAGGGGGAGCAGTGGGGAGGGGGAGGAGTGAAGGGGGAGCAGTGGGGAGGGTGAAGGGGGAGCAGTGGGGCAGGGACTAGGGTGAGGGGGAGCAGTGGGGAGGGGGAGGAGTGAAGGGGGAGCAGTGGGGTGGGGGGAGGGTGAAGGGGGAGCAGTGGGGCAGGGACTAGGGTGAAGGGGAGCAGGGGGGAGGTGGGAGGGTGAAGGAGGAGCAGTGGGGAGGGGGAGCAGTGGGGCAGGGACTAGGGTGAAGGGGGAGCAGTGGGGAGGGGGAGGAGTGAAGGGGGAGCAGTGGGGAGGGGGAGGGTGAAGGGGGAGCAGTGGGGAGGGTGAAGGGGAGCAGTAGGGAGGGGGGAGGGTGAAGGGGGAGCAGTGGCGATGGGCAGTGGGGTGGCGGTGGGGAACAGGACAGCCGTGGGGGAGGAAAGGAGACTGGCTAGAGGAGATGGGGGGCAGGGCAGGACCTTGCGGGCGGAGGGGGGGCTGACACTGGGCAGGGGGTGCCTGGGGGGAGGGGCTGGGGGAGCTTAGGGCGCAGATGCGGGGTGGGGGAGGGGACCTACGGGGGAGTTGCTGTGATAACCCCGGGTTCTAACCTGCCCCCCTCCCCCCACGACTGGTGCCGCCCCTCGGAGCAATCAGCCGACCGCGGTGACTTCGGTGCCAGGCGAGCGGGGGCGCGGGGCCCCCCCAGGCCGGGGTCACCTCGGCCCCAGCTCCTCTCGCTCCCGGCCTGGGCAGCCAGAGAGCAGGCGGCTGCCAACAGGTGTCACTGGCAGCTGGTTCCCGCCCATCACCCGCTTGGCCCCCCCGCCCAGCGGCCTTCCAGCCCCTGGGCCCCCTCCAGGCAGAGCCATGGGGCAGACACGGGCCCTTGCGCTGGGACTGGGCAGCGCCTGGCGTGAGGGGCCCTCTGGGTGCGACTGTCAAACGCCCAGTGATCCCCGTCCGCTCACTTCTCCGCGTGTTGGGCTCTTCTGTTAGTGCAAGAAAGGGGGTGTCAGGCAGGGGTGAGTGTGCGAGGCAGGGTGAGTGTGCGAGGCAGGGTGAGTGTGCGAGGGCCCAGAGCCGCCCGGGTTGACACTGACTCCGGCTCCCCAGCGCTCGGGTTTCGGAGCTTTATTTAACCGGCTGACAGCTGGCTCCCTTCCACACCGGAGGGATGCCTGGAATCCGGGGGGGGGGGGGGGCAGGGTTCTGTCAGGGAGCCCTGGTGTGCGTTGGGGCCTGTCTGGAGGTGGGAGCAGTTCAGCTCCTGGGCTGTGGGCCCGCCCCCCATTGCGCCATGGGGCAGGGACAGGGGTTGCTCAGGGGAGGGAACGGTCACAATTAAGAACGCACCTAAAATGAAATGACCCATGTGAGGGCGGAGCTTGGGAGGGGGTGTGGCTGAGGGAGGGGTGGGGCTGGCGGGGGTGGGGCTGGCCGGAGGGAGCCAGGCGGCCTGGGGTCAGGGCAGGGGGCTGTGGAGGGAGGGGGAGAGGCGTGAGGCTCACCCATGCTGGGGGGGGGAATTACCAGTGCACCCTCCAGTTTTCCTGTTTTCTACATGGGTTCTCTTGAAATGCAGTGGGGTGGGGGAGGGACACTGAGGGGTGTGGGACTGGGATGCAGTGTGAGAAGGCTTGCAGTGTGGGACTGGGGCTAGGATGCAGTGAAGGGAGTGGAGCTGCTGTGCAGTGTGAGAAGGCTTGCAGTGTGGGACTGGGGCTAGGATGCAGTGAAGGGAGTGGAGCTGCTGTGCAGTGTGAGAAGGCTTGCAGTGTGGGACTAGGGCTAGGATGCAGTGAAGGGAGTGGAGCTGCTGTGCAGTGAGGTGGGGGAGGGGATGCAGTGACAGGATTGGGCCTGGGATGCATGGAAGTAGTATAGCTGGGATGCAGTGTCGTGAAGGAGGGGATGCAGTGCAGGGAGTGAGGCTGAGATGCAGTGCAGTGGGGAGGGGGTGCTATGTGGTGTGGGGGGGATGCAGTGCAGGGAGTGAGGCTGAGATGCAGTGCGGTGGGGAGGGGGTGTTATGTGGTGGGGGGGATGCAGTGCAGGGAGTGAGGCTGAGATGCAGTGCAGTGGGGAGGGGGTGCTATGTGGTGTGGGGGGGATGCAGTGCAGGGAGTGAGGCTGAGATGCAGTGCGGTGGGGAGGGGGTGCTATGTGGTGTGGGGGGGATGCAGCGCAGGGAGTGAGGCTGAGATGCAGTGCAGTGGGGAGGGGGTGCTATGTGGTGTGGGGGGGATGCAGTGCAGGGAGTGAGGCTGAGATGCAGTGCAGTGGGGAGGGGGTGCTATGTGGTGTGGGGGGGATGCAGTGCAGGGAGTGAGGCTGAGATGCAGTGCAGTGGGGAGGGGGTGCTATGTGGTGTGGGGGGGATGCAGTGCAGGGAGTGAGGCTGAGATGCAGTGCAGTGGGGAGGGGGTGCTATGTGGTGTGGGGGGGATGCAGTGCAGGGAGTGAGGCTGAGATGCAGTGCAGTGGGGAGGGGGTGCTATGTGGTGTGGGGGGGATGCAGTGCAGGGAGTGAGGCTGAGATGCAGTGCAGTGGGGAGGGGGTGCTATGTGGTGTGGGGGGGATGCAGTGCAGGGAGTGAGGCTGAGATGCAGTGCGGTGGGGAGGGGGTGCTATGTGGTGTGGGGGGGATGCAGTGCAGGGAGTGAGGCTGAGATGCAGTGCAGTGGGGAGGGGGTGCTATGTGGTGTGGGGGGGATGCAGTGCAGGGAGTGAGGCTGAGATGCAGTGCAGTGGGGAGGGGGTGCTATGTGGTGTGGGGGGGATGCAGTGCAGGGAGTGAGGCTGAGATGCAGTGCGGTGGGGAGGGGATGCTGTGACGGCGCGTTGGGTCCCCGACCCTGCACCCCCGGAGCAGCCAGGGCAGGTGCCGCCGGCCGGTCCAACGGGGGGGTCACTGCTCCTCCGGGTCCAGCCCAGCACAGACGGGAGGTGGCCACAGGAGTCGGGGCCAGGCAGCCTCAGCCCCCTGGGACGGGTCCCTGGGCCCCTGGACCCCAGCCCCCCCCAGCCTGTCCCCTTCATGGTTCCCCAGCCGACACTGCCTGGCTCCCAGCCCCTGCCCCCAGCCAGGTGTCTCCCCTGGGAAGAGCCTTGGTGTCTGGGCCCAGGCGCGTGTGGGGGCGTCCGTGGGAGTCTCAGCGCAGGGGCCCGGGCGACAGAGCAGACCCCCCCCCCCCGGCACAGATGCAGTGAAGGAAACGGGCCGGGATGCGGGGTGGGGGGGGTGCAGCGTGGGGCAGGATCCCGAGTGGCCCCTGCTCCGTGTGCCCTCGGGGGGGGGGCGACGTCGTGGCTGACTGAGGCTCGGCCGAGCAGCGTGGAGACGGAAGGGCCCCCGCTGCCCCTCCCCCCATGGCACAAGCAGCCCCCGTCCCTGCCGTGCCCTAAATTCGCTCAGCGCCCGGGGCGGGGCGGCCGGGACAGCAGGAATCTGCTGCTGCCTGGATTTTCCTCCCAGTTTGTGCATGAAACCAAATATCCCGCCGGCTGCCGCTGCCACCCGGCCGGAGGGCAGCCTGCAGGGGAGCGGGGGCTAGTGGTTAGAGTGGGGGCTGGGAGCCAGGACTCCTGGGTTCTCTCCCCAGCCCGGGAGGGGAGTGGGGGCTAGTGGTTAGAGTGGGGGCTGGGAGCCAGGACTCCTGGGTTCTCTCCCCAGCCCGGGAGGGGAGCGGGGGCTAGTGGTTAGAGCGGGGGCTGGGAGCCAGGACTCCTGGGTTCTCTCCCCAGCCCGGGAGGGGAGCGGGGGCTAGTGGTTAGAGCGGGGGCTGGGAGCCAGGACTCCTGGGTTCCCTCCCCAGCCCGGGAGGGGAGTGGGGGCTAGTGGTTAGAGTGGGGGCTGGGAGCCAGGACTCCTGGGTTCTCTCCCCAGCCCGGGAGGGGAGTGGGGGCTAGTGGTTAGAGCGGGGGCTGGGAGCCAGGACTCCTGGGTTCCCTCCCCAGCCCAGGAGGGGAGCGGGGGCTAGTGGTTAGAGCGGGGGCTGGGAGCCAGGACTCCTGGGTTCTCTCCCCAGCCCGGGAGGGGAGCGGGGGCTAGTGGTTAGAGCGGGGGCTGGGAGCCAGGACTCCTGGGTTCTCTCCCCAGCCCGGGAGGGGAGCGGGTGCGGTGGGAGCCAGGACTGTATGTGGGGGGGTGTCCATGGAAGACTCCCCCCCCCCAGCCTCTCCCCCCCCCCCCCAGGCTGCGCCAGCAGCAAAGTGCATCTCTGGATTTGCAGGCATGTGTCTGACAGGTGCAGGCTCCAAAAATAAGCCCCTGTCCTGGGATGGGGGGGAGGGGAGGCCCCGTTTCCCCCCCCCCCACAGCCCTGCCTGTGGAAAGGGGCCTGGTGGCCCCCTCCTTGGGGCGTGGCCCCTCCCCCTCCCAGGGGGCCGGCCAGGCTAACGAGGGGTGGGGCTGGGTAATTGCTTGGCTCTGCTGCTAATAGCGGCTCCTCTCCGGGGAGGGCAGCAGCCTATTTTGAGCGGCCTGCGTCTCCGCCGTGGGGTGGGGGAGGGTCTTTTCCAGGCGTTTTCGGGCAGCTCCCTGGCCCGTTCCCTTGGTCCTGCCAGCCTGGAGCCAGGCTCTGCCCTGGCTCCCGCATCGCGGCGGGGGCCACCCGCCTGCCGAGGGGCCTCAGTTTCCCCAGCTGTAAAATGGGGATGATCGGCCTTGCCCTGGCTGCCGGAGCTGCACAGATCTGGGGGGGGAGGTGTCGCGGCTCACAGGGGTGCCCACGCTCGGCCCCTCGGCTCCCTGGCCGGGCCCCCCTCTGCCGTGCCGCAGCCCCTTCCCGGGGGCCACTCCCGTGCGGCGACCCTCTGCGGGGGCCCTCTGACCTGGGGGGGCCGCCCCCCCGCCTCTCAGGGCCTCCAGCTGCCTGCCTCTGCCGTGAGCCCCTCGAGGGTCCCCTGCCTCTGGCCCCCAGGGCCCCCTCCCAGCGGGACTAGCGCCCCCCTGCTCCCCAGCCCAGAGCGAGCCCCAGCCAGCGCCCACAGGAGGGCTGTGGAGCTTTGAACAGCAACGGATCCCTCAGGCCAGTCGCCTGGACCCCTCAGTCCACACGTCAGCCTCCCCTGCAGCCGGCTGAGTCCTGCCTGCCCTGCCCTGCCCCCCAAAACAGCCCCTGGCTCCCAGCAGAGCCCCCAGCACCCCAGCAACAGCCCCTCCCCCGCCAGTGTCTCTCCCCAGGTAACCAGGTCGCCTGGCCCCTCTTCTCCCCCCCCAATGTTCCCCCTGGCTGGGACCCGCTGGGCCGGACGGGGTCCCCCCCCGTCTGCGTCTGGCCGGAGCCGGCCGTGTCCTCTGAGCAGGCCGGGGGCACCAGGCTCCAGTCCTGGGCTGGAACTGCCCCCTTGCACCCGGGCACGGGGCCCCCAACGTCCCCCTTCCGCACAGGGGCAGGGCTGGGGCTGCAGACGACCCCCCAGTTCATTTGGGAGCAGGCTGGCCAGCAGGGCTCCGGCCCGGCTCACACCCCAGCCCTACCCCACTGCGGCCCTGCATGTCCAGCCTGTTGGGAGCCCGGCTCTAGGAGCTCAGACCCCCCCCCCCGGACAAGGGCTGCGGGGGGGGGGCGGGGGGGGGACTAGAGACTAGTCTGCAACCCCATAAGAATTCACGAGGATACTCGACAGTTCAGTGAACCAACCGCTAAGACCCCTAGTCTGGGGGGCGCCGCCCAACGGGCCTGATCTCGGGGGGGTCTGGGGGGCGCCGGCCGACGGGCCCTGATCTCGGGGGGGGCCTGGGGGCGCCGGCCAACGGGCCCTGATCTCAGGGGGGTCTGGGGGGCGCCGCCCGACGGGCCCTGATCTCGGGGGGGGCCTGGGGGCGCCGGCCAACGGGCCCTGATCTCAGGGGGGTCTGGGGGGCGCCGCCCGACGGGCCCCGATCTCAGGGTGTCTGGGGGCGCTGGCTGACAGGCCCTGATCTCGGGGGGTCTGGGGGCGCCGGCCCGACGGGCCCCGATCTCGGGGGGTCTGGGGGCGCCCGGCCCGACGGGCCCCGATCTCGGGGGGGTCTGGGGGGCGCCGCCCGACGGGCCCTGATATCGGGGGGTCTGGGGGCGCCGGCCCGACGGGCCCCGATCTCGGGGGGTCTGGGGGCGCCGGCTGACAGGCCCTGATCTCGGGGGGTCTGGGGGCGCCGGCCCGATGGGCCCCGATCTCGGGGGGTCTGGGGGCGCCCGGCCCGACGGGCCCCGATCTCGGGGGGGTCTGGGGGGCGCCGCCCGACGGGCCCTGATATCGGGGGGTCTGGGGGCGCCGGCCCGACGGGCCCCGATCTCGGGGGGTCTGGGGGCGCCGGCCCGACGGGCCCCGATCTCGGGGGGTCTGGGGGCGCTGGCTGACAGGCCCTGATCTCGGGTGGGTCTGGGGGGCGCTGGCCGATGGGCCTGATTTCGACCAGGGCTCCAGGTGGTGCTGTAATGACACCCCAAGACCCCAGAGGCCCGGGGACAGCGCTGCTGGGGGGTCTGTAGGTGACGGAGTCCTGGGGCCGTCGCGGGGGGCTGGGCAGGCAGGAACGAGGGGCTTTACTCCTCCCCCTAGGCTGGGCGGGGCCGGCAGGGTTGGGGTGCAGCGTGTGCTGAGCGGGCGAATTCCCCGGCCCTGTAACCGGAGCTGGCCACGCAGGGCGGGGGGGCCGAGGGGGCCAGGCTGAGCTCTGGGGGCGGAGCGCCGTCCACCTGGCCGTCGTGAGAGCCCCCGGGCGCTGGCGGGGCCCTGAGCTCTGCCCCCAGTGCCGAGGGTGGGGGGCTGCCCCCCGGCCCTCCACGTGCCGTGTCGTCGGCTGCTCTGCCCGCAGGGGCTGTGTCCCTTCCCCTCCTGTCCCGAATCTCCGGCACCTGCCCCCCCCCCCCCGCAGCGGCTGGATCCCTCTCCGCGCCCCGCCTCAGAAGTGGCCGCGTGGGGGGCTGGCTGCCGGCCCGGTGCACTGGGGCCAGGGGGACGGGAGCCCTGGAAGGGGGGTCTGCACAGGCTGGGGGGGCGTTAGTGGTGCCCCTGCCCTGGGGATGAGCGCGGGGTCGGCGTGGGGGGCCCCCGTGGGCACTCAGTCCTGAGCCTGCCTTGGCGAAGGGGGGGGCAGCCGTGCTGGGGGGCTGGGACCGGGGCAAGCGAACGGCTCCGGGCCGGGGGCTCCGTGGGGCTGGTGCTGGGGGCACCGGGCAGAACCCAGGATCCCTGAGCCCTTCCGCTCCGCAGGAGGACGAGGTCGCCCTGCAGTGCTCCGCCACCATCCTCAAGGAGCAGCTCAAGCTGTGTCTGGCGGCCGAAGGCTTCGGCAACCGCCTCTGCTTCCTGGAGTCCACCTCCAACGCCCAGGTGAGCCCCCCGCCGGCCGGCGAATCCCCCTCGGGCCGCTGCAGTGCGGGGGCCATGCCACACGCCTCGCCGGCCGCCCTCTCATCTCCTCCCCTCCCCCCACAGAATGTGCCCCCAGACCTGGCCATCTGCTGCTTTGTGCTGGAGCAGTCCCTCTCCGTCCGCGCCCTGCAGGAGATGCTGGCCAACACCGTGGAGGTGGGCAGCGAGGTGAGCGCAGGGGGAGGGGCGTGCTGGGGAGGGGCTGTGGGGGGGTGTGCCGGGGAGGGGCGTGCCAGGGGAGGGGCTGTGGGGGGGTGTGCCGGGGAGGGGTGTGCCAGGGGAGGAGCTGTGGGGGGGTGTGCCGGGGAGGGGTGTGCCAGGGGAGGGGCTGTGGGGGGGTGTGCCGGGGAGGGGCGTGCCAGGGGAGGGGCTGTGGGGGGGTGTGCCGGGGAGGGGTGTGCCAGGGGAGGGGCTGTGGGGGGTGTGCTGGGGAGGGGCCGTGGGGGTGTGCCGGGGAGGGGCGTGCCAGGGGAGGGGCGTGCTGGGGAGGGGCTGTGGGGGGGCGTGCCAGGGGAGGGGCGTGCCAGGGGAGGGGCTGTGGGGGGGTGTGCCAGGGGAGGGGCGTGCCAGGGGAGGGGCTGTGGGGGGTGTGCTGGGGAGGGGCCGTGGGGGGCGTGCCAGGGGAGGGGCGTGCCAGAGGAGGGGCTGTGGGGAGGGCCGTGCCAGGGGAGGGGCCGTGGGGGGGTGCCGGGGAGGGGCGTGCCAGGGGAGGGGCTGTGGGGAGGGCCGTGCCAGGGGAGGGGCTGTGGGGGGGTGTGCCGGGGAGGGGCTGTGGGGGGGTGCCGGGGAGGGGCTGTGGGGGGGTGTGCTGGGGAGGGCCGTGCCCGTGGTGTGTGCCAGGGTAGGGCTGAGCCGGGGGAGGGGCTGTGGGGGGGGTGCCAGGGGAGGGGCTGTGGGGGGGGTGTGCCGGGGAGGGCCGTGCCAGGGGTGTGTGCCAGGGTAGGGCCAAGCCGGGAGAGGGGCTATACGGGGGGGGGCGGTCATGCTGGGGGAGGGGCCAAGCTGGGGGAGGAAGGGGCCCTGTCCTGTCCCATGGCTCTGTTCGTGGGCCCTGGGCTCGCTGGGCTTCCAGCGGATGCTGGGGGGCGGCGGCGGGTGGTCTGGGGGGCGGGGGAGGGAGCTGTGAGGTGAGTCTCGGGGGTCGGGTAGAACGAGCCGGAGCCCATATAGCCCGGTGTCCCGTCACCAGCTGCTCTTGCAGGAGGGCTCAGCCCCCTGCCCCCTGGGCTGGCCCCTCCAGATCCCCCAGGAACAGGCCCAGCTCCTCCGGAGCCCCTCTCGGCCCTCGGGCTGGGCTGCAGCGCAGGAGCGTCTTGTGGCAGGGAGTTCCCCAGGTTGACGGGGAGTTGGGAGGAAAAGGCCTGGCCCAGGAAGCACGTTGGGCTGCGCCGCCCTGTGCCCGGGGCCGCCCTGGGCCTTTGCTCTGGAGAGGCTTGCGGGGGGCTGCAGTGCCCTGGATGGGGGCCCTGCCCCCCGGCAGGCGATTGGTTCATCTCTTCTCTTCTCCCTTTCTCTCTCCTGGGCTTCTCCACCCCTCTGCCGACGCTCTAGGGTGTCGACTTGGACAAGTGGGTACGTGCCAGTCTCGCTGCAGTGACCCCCACTCCCCTCTCCTGCGGCATCGCTGGGGTTCCCACCTGCTCCCCCAGCAGCGCCCCCTTGGAGCTGGAGGTCACAAGGGACCCCGCTGCCTTGCCGGAGCCCCCCAAGGGCCGTTCCCACTGGGGGGGGGTTGCCTGAGGGCCTCGGCTGAGAGGGGGTGGCCAGGAGTCCTGTCTCCATCCTTCTGGAGACACTAATGCCCGGCGCCGGGCCCCTGCATAAACGCCCCCATCCCCACCCCAGAGCTGGCTGCATCCCAGCGCTGGACGAGGGGTCCCTATATACACAGTCCCTGTGCCCCACCCCAGAGCTGGCTGCATCCCAGCGCCGGACGAGGGGTCCCTATATACACAGTCCCTGTGCCCCACCCCAGAGCTGGCTGCATCCCAGCGCCGGACGAGGGGTCCCTATATACACAGTCCCTGTGCCCCACCCCAGAGCTGGCTGCATCCCAGCACCGGACGGGGGGTCCCTATATACACAGTCCCTGTGCCCCACCCCAGAGCTGGCTGCATCCCAGCACCGGACGAGGGGTCCCTATATACACAGTCCCTGTGCCCCACCCCAGAGCTGGCTGCATCCCAGCGCCGGACGAGGGGTCCCTATATACACAGTCCCTGTGCCCCACCCCAGAGCTGGCTGCATCCCAGCACCGGACGGGGGGTCCCTATATACACAGTCCCTGTGCCCCACCCCAGAGCTGGCTGCATCCCAGCGCTGGACGAGGGGTCCCTATATACACAGTCCCTGTGCCCCACCCCAGAGCTGGCTGCATCCCAGCGCCGGACGAGGGGTCCCTATATACACAGTCCCTGTGCCCCACCCCAGAGCTGGCTGCATCCCAGCGCCGGACGAGGGGTCCCTATATACACAGTCCCTGTGCCCCACCCCAGAGCTGGCTGCATCCCAGCACCGGACGGGGGGTCCCTATATACACAGTCCCTGTGCCCCACCCCAGAGCTGGCTGCATCCCAGCACCGGACGAGGGGTCCCTATATACACAGTCCCTGTGCCCCACCCCAGAGCTGGCTGCATCCCAGCGCCGGACGAGGGGTCCCTATATACACAGTCCCTGTGCCCCACCCCAGAGCTGGCTGCATCCCAGCACCGGACGGGGGGTCCCTATATACACAGTCCCTGTGCCCCACCCCAGAGCTGGCTGCATCCCAGCACCGGACGAGGGGTCCCTATATACACAGTCCCTGTGCCCCACCCCAGAGCTGGCTGCATCCCAGCACCGGACGAGGGGTCCCTATATACACAGTCCCTGTGCCCCACCCCAGAGCTGGCTGCATCCCAGCGCCGGACGGGGGGTCCCTATATACACAGTCCCTGTGCCCCACCCCAGAGCTGGCTGCATCCCAGCGCCGGACGGGGGGTCCCTATATACACAGTCCCTGTGCCCCACCCCAGAGCTGGCTGCATCCCAGCGCTGGACGAGGGGTCCCTATATACACAGTCCCTGTGCCCCACCCCAGAGCTGGCTGCATCCCAGCGCCGGACGGGGGGTCCCTATATACACAGTCCCTGTGCCCCACCCCAGAGCTGGCTGCATCCCAGCGCCGGACGGGGGGTCCCTATATACACAGTCCCTGTGCCCCACCCCAGAGCTGGCTGCATCCCAGCGCCGGACGGGGGGTCCCTATATACACAGTCCCTGTGCCCCACCCCAGAGCTGGCTGCATCCCAGCACCGGACGGGGGGTCCCTATATACACAGTCCCTGTGCCCCACCCCAGAGCTGGCTGCATCCCAGCACCGGACGGGGGGTCCCTATATACACAGTCCCTGTGCCCCACCCCAGAGCTGGCTGCATCCCAGCACCGGACGGGGGTCCCTATATACACAGTCCCTGTGCCCCACCCCAGAGCTGGCTGCATCCCAGCGCCGGACGAGGGGTCCCTATATACACAGTCCCTGTGCCCCACCCCAGAGCTGGCTGCATCCCAGCGCCGGACGAGGGGTCCCTATATACACAGTCCCTGTGCCCCACCCCAGAGCTGGCTGCATCCCAGCGCCGGACGAGGGGTCCCTATATACACAGTCCCTGTGCCCCACCCCAGAGCTGGCTGCATCCCAGCACTGGACAAGGGGTCCCTATACACAGTCCCTGTGCCCCACCTCAGAGCTGGCTGCATTCCAGCGCTGGACAAGGGGTCCCTATACACAGTCCCTGTGCCCCACCTCAGAACTGGCTGCATCCCAGCGCTGGACAAGGGGTCCCTATACACAGTCCCTGTGCCCCACCTCAGAACTGGCTGCATCCCAGTGCCGGGTGAGGGGTCCCTGTTACAGCCCCCACGCTCCACCCCAGAGCTGGGTGCATTCAAAGGCCAGGCGAGGTGTTCCTGTATACACAGCCCCTGTGCCCCACCCCAGAGCTGGCTGCATCGGGCGAGGGGGCCCTCGCCCACCATGGAGCTCAGTGGCCAGGTTTGGGCCTTGGGATTCCTGGGTGGAGTTGGGGGGGGACAAAGGAGCCTCTGTGATCCCCCTTTTACCCGACTCAGACAAGGTGGAAACCCCAGCGCATCCCTCACGAATCCCCTTCCTTCCTTGCAGCCCCACCCCCAACTCCCTCCGATCCCTCACTCCACCTCCCCATTCCTCTTCTGCACCAGCCCCCTCTTCCCAGCTGTGCTACTGATCCTCCTCCACCATCCCTCCCTTCAGCGCATGATTCCTAAACGCCCCGGTGTGGGGCCCGGGCAGGGCTGGGGTGGGCTGGGGCAGTGCGGCTTGTCTGCCCCATAGTCAGCATGTGGGGGCGGAGGTATCTGAACCAGGGTCTGTGGGAGCCTCTCTTCCACGCTAGCCCTGGCTTGAGATGGTGGGAGGGGGCAGGGCTCGTGTTAGTGTTACCATGACCATATACCACAATAGGGACCAGCAGCTTACCAGAGTACCTGTGAAATAAGGAGCATGCCAGGGCCATGTGCCACTGATCATGTTACAGCCATACGGCCCAGGCAGTATTGACTGCATTAGATGGCCTGCGTGACGTGCCAATATACAGCCATACGGCCCAGGCGATATTGACTGCATTAGATGGCCTGCGTGACGTGCCAATATACAGCCATACGGCCCAGGCGATATTGACTGCATTAGATGGCCTGCGTGACGTGCCAATATACAGCCATACGGCCCAGGCGGTAGTGACTGCATTAGCTGGCCTGCATGACGTGCCAATATACAGCCATACGGCCCAGGCGGTAGTGACTGCATTAGATGGCCTGCGTGACATGCCAATATACAGCCATACGGCCCAGGCGGTAGTGACTGCATTAGCTGGCCTGCGTGACATGCCAATATACAGCCATACGGCCCAGGCGGTAGTGACTGCATTAGCTGGCCTGCGTGAAGTGCCAATATACAGCCCTACGGCCCAGGCGGTAGTGACTGCATTAGCTGGCCTGCATGACGTGCCCATATACAGCCATACGGCCCAGGCGATATTGACTGCATTAGATGGCCTGCGTGACGTGCCAATATACAGCCATACGGCCCAGGCGGTAGTGACTGCATTAGATGGCCTGCGTGACGTGCCCATATACAGCCATACGGCCCAGGCGGTATTGACTGCATTAGATGGCCTGCGTGACGTGCCAATATACAGCCATACGGCCCAGGCGGTAGTGACTGCATTAGCTGGCCTGCGTGACGTGCCAATATACAGCCATACGGCCCAGGCGGTAGTGACTGCATTAGATGGCCTGCGTGAAGTGCCCATATACAGCCATACGGCCCAGGCGGTAGTGACTGCATTAGATGGCCTGCGTGACGTGCCAATATACAGCCATACGGCCCAGGCGGTAGTGACTGCATTAGATGGCCTGCGTGACGTGCCCATATACAGCCATACGGCCCAGGCGGTATTGACTGCATTAGATGGCCTGCGTGACGTGCCAATATACAGCCATACGGCCCAGGCGGTATTGACTGCATTAGATGGCCTGCGTGAAGTGCCCATATACAGCCATACGGCCCAGGCGGTAGTGACTGCATTAGCTGGCCTGCGTGACGTGCCAATATACAGCCATACGGCCCAGGCGGTAGTGACTGCATTAGATGGCCTGCGTGAAGTGCCCATATACAGCCATACGGCCCAGGCGGTAGTGACTGCATTAGATGGCCTGCGTGAAGTGCCAATATACAGCCATACGGCCCAGGCGGTAGTGACTGCATTAGATGGCCTGCGTGAAGTGCCCATATACAGCCATACGGCCCAGGCGGTAGTGACTGCATTAGCTGGCCTGCGTGACGTGCCCATATACAGCCATACGGCCCAGGCGGTAGTGACTGCATTAGATGGCCTGCGTGACGTGCCAATATACAGCCATACGGCCCAGGCGATATTGACTGCATTAGATGGCCTGCGTGAAGTGCCCATATACAGCCATACGGCCCAGGCGGTAGTGACTGCATTAGATGGCCTGCGTGAAGTGCCCATATACAGCCATACGGCCCAGGCGGTAGTGACTGCATTAGCTGGCCTGCGTGACGTGCCCATATACAGCCATACGGCCCAGGCGGTAGTGACTGCATTAGATGGCCTGCGTGAAGTGCCCATATACAGCCATACGGCCCAGGCGGTAGTGACTGCATTAGCTGGCCTGCGTGACGTGCCAATATACAGCCATACGGCCCAGGCGATATTGACTGCATTAGATGGCCTGCGTGACGTGCCCATATAGAGCCATACGGCCCAGGCGGTAGTGACTGCATTAGATGGCCTGCGTGAAGTGCCCATATAGAGCCATACGGCCCAGGCGGTAGTGACTGCATTAGATGGCCTGCGTGAAGTGCCCATATAGAGCCATACGGCCCAGGCGGTAGTGACTGCATTAGCTGGCCTGCATGAAGTGCCCATATACAGCCATACGGCCCAGGCGGTAGTGACTGCATTAGCTGGCCTGCAGGACAGCAATATGGCCCATGCTATAGCATGGGCATCAGGGGCAGCAGTCCTTGTATATGGCCACGTGCCTGCGTAATAAGCATGTGATAGCGCCTGTGATCGTACCCGGTCCCTGGCGCCATGCGACAAGGCCCGTGTGACGGGGCCCACGCCCTGGGGCCATGCGCTATAACAAGAGGCCTGCCCACAACGAGCCGATTTCTCGAGTGCCGTGCGCCGCGGGGCGCTGACCATGGACACGCGGGTAGCCGGCCCCGGGGCCGACTCACCAGCGCTTGCTAGCCAGGCCCGGCAGGAGCCGCGTGCGGGCCGGGGGCTCAGGGCAGAGGGCATCTCGCTTGGCGTCCGGCATCTCCCGCCCGATGAGCTGCCCCTGGCCTGCCGTGCGCTGGCCTCCAGGGCCTTTCCACCTGGGGGGCAGCGCCCCCGGGCCTGCGGCGAGAGAAGGACTGGATGCCACAGGGGTCGGCCGGGCTCGGGCTCCGGGCTCCGTCTGGGCGGGTGCCACGCGGCTCCGGGACGGTGGAACCCAGGGCCCCCAGGCCGGGCAGCGGTGAGTCGGTCGTAGGGGGCTGAGTTTGCCAGGTCTCGGTGCCGCTCCAGGAAGCTTGGCCTGCAGCTCCCCCGGCTGCAAGTCTCCCCCGGCCTCGGCCCGCCCTGACAGCGACCTCCTCTTGTCTGCTTGCCCCAGTCTTCGCAGGGCGGCGGGCACCGGACCCTGCTCTACGGCCATGCCATCCTGCTGCGCCACTCCCACAGCGGCATGGTGAGTGAGGCGGGGCGGGCGGGAGGCCAGGGTGAGGGGCACAGGCCTGAAGGCAATCTACAGTGGAGGGGGAGGCTGGGGGGGTCCCCTGGGTATCTCTCGTGGCATCGCTGCTTTCCCTGGGCAGCACTGCAGGCACTGCTCCCTCCTGCAGCCCCCCCCCCCCCCCCCCGGCGCAGGCGCAGGCCACGGTGGCGCGGGGCTGTTTGCTGGGGCTGCGGCTCTGTGCCGGAGAAGCCCCGGAGGCGCCGTGTTGACACAGCCCCCAGGCCCTTCCCTCCAGTGTCCCTGGCAGAGTCCGGCTGCCCTTTGCCCTCCGGGTCCTGCGCCAGGAAACCCCCACAGCCTGTGTCCCCACGGGGCCGGGCCGCCCCGGAGCAGCCAGGAGCGAATGGCAGACACGGGCCGGCAGCCGGATTAACCAGCTGCTGCCCAGCCCTGGGACGCCCGGCCAAGGCCAGGGACAGTCGGGGGCCGGGCTGAGTCTCCTGGCTCCGGACAGCCCCTGCGGCACCTTCTGGGGTTCGCTGGCTCCGCCCTGGGCCCCCCAGGCGTCCTCCCCCAGCTGCCGCCTGCAGACTCCGCACTGCAAACGGGGGGGGGGGGGGGTATTCAACAGCCGAGCCCCCATGGTCCCTTCTTTGCCCCCCATCCTCTGCCCCAGCCTGTGCGCCCCCTGCTCGGGTCACCGGGTCTGGCTGCCCTCAGCCCGCTGGCCAGAACCGGCTGCTGCCAAGCTGGGCCAGGCCCCCCCGGCATCCAGGCCTGGGTCCCTATCCAGGTGAGGTCATGCCTGGACTCCTCCCACCCACTCATTACACATGCGGGGAAACTGAGGCACGTGCCGTATTCCTGCGAACCTGCAAGAAAATCCTCCGCTCCGACACCCCCTATCACAGCTGGGGATGGAACCCAGGAGCTCTGCCCCCCATCTCAGCCCCCTCCCTGCCAGCTCCGCGCCCTAGTAACCCTCCCGCCTCCTGCCCGGACAGTACCTGAGCTGCCTGACCACCTCCCGCTCTCTGACGGACAAACTGGCCTTCGACGTGGGCCTGCAGGAGGACGCCTCAGGTACTAGAATGTGGAGGTGGTTGTTTGGGGGTGTTACGGTAGCCCCAGGAGCCCAGCCTCCGGGCAGGACCCACTGTGCTAGGCTCTGTACTTGTGTCTGGCTATTAGGTGTCTTACGGTAGCCCCAGAAGCCCAGCCTCCGGGCAGGACCCACTGCGCTAGGCTCTGTACTTGTGTCTGGCTATTAGGTGTCTTACGGTAGCCCCAGGAGCCCAGCCTCCGGGCAGGATCCACCATGCTAGGCTCTGTACTTGTGTCTGGCTATTAGGTGTCTTACGGTAGCCCCAGGAGCCCAGCCTCCGGGCAGGACCCACTGCGCTAGGCTCTGTGCATGTGTCTGGCTATTAGGTGTGTTACGGTAGTGCCCAAGAGCCAGCCACAGTCCCCATCGCGCCGGGCCCTTCTCATGGCTCTTAGCGCAGTGTATTACGGTAGCACCTGGGAGCTCCACCCATGGGTTGGGATTCTCTTGTGCATGGTGCTGCATGGACACTGCTGCCGGGGAAACTGAGGCACATGGGACTGGGCTCAAAGTAAAGAGCCGGAGGAGGAGAGGGGCTGCCCGTGCGCCCCCGTGGGGTGAGCCCTGGGGCGGCCCCGGTACAGTGAGTCCCACACTGGGTGCAGCCCAGTTCGCACCCCGGCAGCTGGGGCTCCAGGGCACGGTGTCCCCGTGCTCCCAGGGGTGCGGCGGGCGAGGGGCCCTGCGCCGGCTGCCGCTGCACCCAGCCCTGTCTGTGCCCAGGGGAAGCCTGCTGGTGGACCATCCACCCCGCCTCCAAGCAGCGGTCGGAGGGCGAGAAGGTTCGAGTGGGGGACGACCTCATCCTAGTCAGCGTCTCCTCGGAG
This sequence comes from Pelodiscus sinensis, assembly GCF_049634645.1. Taxonomy (NCBI): domain Eukaryota; kingdom Metazoa; phylum Chordata; order Testudines; family Trionychidae; genus Pelodiscus; species Pelodiscus sinensis. Next base: position 36,598 of record NW_027465826.1, read on the forward strand.
CGCTACCTGGTGAGTGGGGCTGTGCCCACGAGGGTGGGGGCGTGCCTGGGACTGTGCCTTTGCACGCGTGCAAGCCCCAGTGTAGGTGTGGATGTCCGTGGCTGCATGCCTGTGCAAGCCGGTGTGAGGTCACACGCGTGTGAGGTCGCGTGTGCGTGTGAGTGTGAAGTCGCACGCGAGTGAGTGTGAGGTCGCGTGTGCGTGTGAATGTGAGGTCGCACGCGTGTGAGTGTGAGGTTGCGTGTGCATGTGAATGTGAGGTCGCACGCGTGTGTGTGTGAGGTCGCACGCGTGTGAGTGTGAGGTCGCGTGTGCGTGTGAGTGTGAAGTCGCACGTGTGAGTGTGAGGTCGCGTGTGCGTGTGAGTGTGAGGTCGCACGTGTGAGTGAACGCGCACGTGTCTGCTGGCCCTGAGGCAAACAGCCTGACTGTCTGGGCAGCGGCTCCCTCCCATAGCCCAGGCGGTTCTGGGCCCGGACTCCTGGGTTCGCACGGGTGCAGGTGTTGCAAAGTGTCCCCCGGCCCCTCGGCTGACCCCCCGTCTCGCTCTCCCACCAGCACCTCTCCACGGCCAGCGGGGACCTGCAGGCTGACGCCTCCTTCATGCAGACTCTCTGGAACATGAACCCCATCTGCTCAGGCTGCGAGGAAGGTCAGCGCCCCCCCCCCCGCCACTCCCGGGATCCCCCCATCACCAGCCCTGGGCAGAGGCCCCTGCCTGCCCCCTGCCAGGCGAGAGGGGAGGGGGGGCCCCTGGCTCTGGGGGGCCGTGGGTCGGGGGGGGCAGGGCCGGGAACCAGGATTCCTGGGCTCCCGGTGTCACTGCCCCCCCCACTGACACTGCGGGTGTCTCCTTGGCCAGGGTCCGTGACGGGCGGCCACGTGATGCGTCTGTTCCACGGGCACATGGACGAGTGCCTCACCATCCCCTCCAGCGAGCAGGGCGAGGAGGAGCGCAGGTGCGGCCCCGGCGATGCGACGCCCACCCGGGGGCTCGAACCCGCTGCCAGCGCCGCATGTGGCCTGACGGGGGGGGGGGGTCATGTGACTGAGGGAGGGGCAGTGCTGGACAGGGGGCCGGACGCTGGGGTTCTCCTGGCTCTGCACAGCGCCCGGCCCGGGGGGGGGGGGCTGATCTCGGTCTGGGGGGGTCTGTGCGGCGCCCGGCCCGGGGGGGGCCTGATCTCGGTCTGGGGGGGGTCTGTGCGGCGCCCCGCCCGGGGGGGGCCTGATCTCGGTCTGGGGGGGGGTCTGTGCAGCGCCCGGCCCGGTGGGACCCCGGTCTCGGTCTGGGGGGGGTCTGTGCGGCGCCCGGCCCGGTGGGACCCCGATCTCGGTCTGGGGGGGGGTCTGGGCAGCGCCCGGCCCGGGGGGGGCCCGATCTCGGTCTGGGGGGGTCTGGGCAGCACCCGGCCCGGTGGGACCCCGATCTTGGTCTGGGGGGGGTCTGGGCAGCACCCGGCCCGGTGGGACCCCGATCTTGGTCTGGGGGGGGGGTCTGGGCAGCACCCGGCCCGGGGGGGGCCCGATCTCGGTCTGGGGGGGTCTGGGCAGCACCCGGCCCGGTGGGACCCCGATCTTGGTCTGGGGGGGGGTCTGGGCAGCGCCAGGCCCGGTGGGACCCTGATCTCGGTTTGGGGGGGGGAGTCTGTGCAGCATCCGGCCTGGGGGGGCCGATCTCGGTCTGGGGGGGGTCTGGGCAGCGCCCGGCCCGGTGGGACCCCGATCTTGGTCTGGGGGGGGGTCTGGGCAGCGCCAGGCCCGGTGGGACCCTGATCTCGGTTTGGGGGGGGGAGTCTGTGCAGCATCCGGCCTGGGGGGGCCGATCTCGGTCTGGGGGGGGTCTGGGCAGCACCTGGCCCGGTCGGACCCCGATCTTGGTCTGGGGTGGGGGTCTGGGCAGCGCCCGGCCCGGTGGGACCCCGATCTTGGTCTGGGGGGGGGGTCTGGGCAGCGCCCGGCCCGGTGGGACCCCGATCTTGGTCTGGGGGGGGTCTGGGCAGCGCCCGGCCCGGTGGGACCCCGATCTTGGTCTGGGGGGGGTCTGGGCAGCACCTGGCCCGGTCGGACCCCGATCTTGGTCTGGGGTGGGGGTCTGGGCAGCGCCCGGCCCGGTGGGACCCCGATCTTGGTCTGGGGGGGGGTCTGTGCAGCGCCCGGCCCGGTGGGACCCCGATCTTGGTCTGGGGGGGGTCTGGGCAGCGCCCGGCCCGGTGGGACCCCGATCTCGGTCTGGGGGGGGTCTGGGCAGCACCTGGCCCGGTCGGACCCCGATCTTGGTCTGGGGTGGGGGTCTGGGCAGCGCCCGGCCCGGTGGGACCCCGATCTTGGTCTGGGGGGGGGTCTGGGCAGCGCCCGGCCCGGTGGGACCCCGATCTTGGTCTGGGGGGGGGTCTGGGCAGCGCCAGGCCTGGTGGGACCCTGATCTCGGTTTGGGGGGGGGAGTCTGTGCAGCATCCGGCCTGGGGGGGCCGATCTCGGTCTGGGGGGGGTCTGGGCAGCACCTGGCCCGGTTGGACCCCGATCTTGGTCTGGGGTGGGGGTCTGGGCAGCGCCCGGCCCGGTGGGACCCCGATCTTGGTCTGGGGGGGGGGTCTGGGCAGCGCCCGGCCCGGTGGGACCCCGATCTTGGTCTGGGGGGGGGGTCTGGGCAGCGCCCGGCCCGGTGGGACCCCGATCTTGGTCTGGGGGGGGTCTGGGCAGCGCCCGGCCCGGTGGGACCCCGATCTCGGTTTGGGGGGGGTCTGTGCAGCGTCCGGCCTGGGGGGGGCCCTGGTGCCTGTTCTGGGCTGGGCTCCGCAGACGGGGGGGGGCTGCCCGGCCTCCCCCCAGTGCCCCCCTCTCGCGTTGGCAGGTTGGTGAACTACGAGGGCGGGGCCGTGTGCACCCACGCACGCTCGCTCTGGAGGCTGGAGCCGCTGCGCATCAGGTGAGTCGCGGCGCCGCCCTGCCCTGCCAGGAAAGGGGCGTCTGCCTGGGACGCTGGTGTCGCTGGGGCAGGTGTGGGGCGGGGGCTGTATGGCCGGGGCACCGTACGGACCAGGGGAGGCTGGGGGCCCCACAGAGCCCCACGTGGTCACATCCAGACCGTATGGACTGCAGGGACCAGAGCGGGGGGAACTGTACGGCCGGGGGGGCGTGTACGGCCCATGGGGGGGACTGTAGGGACCAGAGTGTACGGACTGGGCGGCACCGTATGGCCGGGGGGGGCTCTACGGACGGGGGGGCTGTACGGACGGGGGGGGCTCTACGGCCGGGGGGGGCTGTACGGACTGGGGGGCTGTACGGCCGGGGGGGCTCTACGGCCGGGGGGGCTGTACGGACTGGGGGGGCTGTACGGCCGGGGGGTGGGCGCTGTACGGACCGGGGGGGGCTCTACGGCCGGGGGGGCTGTACGGCCGGGGGGTGGGCGCTGTACGGACCGGGGGGGGCTCTACGGCCGGGGGGGCTGTACGGACGGGCGATTCCATGGCCGGGGGCGGGTCTCTCACAGCTGGAGCGGGAGCTACATGCGCTGGGGGCAGCTGTTCCGGGTGCGGCACGTCACCACCGGGCGCTACCTGGCGCTGGCCGAGGACCGGGGGCTGCTCGTGGTGGACGCTGAGAAAGCCGACACCAAGGCCACGGCCTTCTGCTTCCGCGCCTCCAAGGTGAGAGCCGTGAGCGGGACGGCCCCCCCCCCCCCGCCGCCCTCTCCTGGGCTTGGCCCCGCCCCATCAGCCCTCCCCCGCCCTCGGCCCCGCCCCATCAGCCCTCCCCCGCCCTCGGCCCCGCCCCCATCAGCCCTCTCCCGCCCTCGGCCCCGCCCCATCAGCCCTCTCCCGCCCTCGGCCCTGCCCCCATCAGCCCTCCCTCGCCCTCGGCCCCGCCCCCATCAGCCCTCTCCCGCCCTCGGCCCCGCCCCATCAGCCCTCTCCCGCCCTTGGCCCCGCCCCCTGCATTCCCCACCCTGCAAACCCACCCCCCTGCCCTCGGCCCCGCCCCCATCAGCCCTCTCCCGCCCTCGGCCCCGCCCCCTGCATTCCCCACCCTGCAAACCCACTCCCCTGCCCTCAGCCCCACCCCATCAGCCCTCCCTCGCCCTCAGCCCCGCCCCCATCAGCCCTCCCTCGCCCTCGGCCCCGCCCCCATCAGCCCTCCCTCACCCTCGGCCCCGCCCCATCAGCCCTCTCTCACCCTCGTCCCCGCCCCCTGCATTCCCCACCCTGCAAACCCACCCCCCTGCCCTCGGCCCCGCCCCCATCAGCCCCCCTTGCTCACAGCCCGGCGCCCCCCGCAGGAGAAGCTGGAGGGTGGCGCCCAAGCGGGACGTGGAGGGGATGGGTGTCTCCGAGATCAAGTACGGCGAGTCCATGTGCTTCGTGCAGCACGCGGCCAGCGGCCTGTGGCTGACGTACGCCGCTGCCGACGCCAAGGCCCTGCGCCTCGGCCTGCTCAAGAGGAGGGTGAGCGGGGGGGAGGGTCCCGGGGGGGCCCAGAGGAAGGCGGAGACGGGGGGATTTCTGGGGGGGCGTGACGCCGCCGAGGGGGTTCCCCCCAGTCCTGCACCCCCCTGGCGCCCGTCGTAGGACGGAGGTTTTATTGCTCCTCCGGGTGCCAGCGCAGCGCGGCCGTGATGGGCTTGCAGGAGCCAGGGCCAGGGGCCTCAGGCCCCCTGAGATGGGGGTGACTGGGCCCCTACAACCCAGCTCCCAGCTTAGCCTCTTCTCCCCTGCCCCCCAGCCAGGTGCTGGTCTCCGCCTTCCCCCCTTTGTCAGGAGGCTGCGCCCGGGTGTCTGGGTTAATCCACATTTGGGGGAGTCAGTGGGAACCTCCCCCCCAGCGCAGGGGCCCCGGGTCACAGAGCGTCAGCCCCCCCTGCGCCACGGGCTCCCAGAGGAAGGGGGAGGTGGGGGGGGTCCCAGCTCCCCACTCACACCCCGGCTCCGCCCCCTAGGCCATCCTGCACCAGGAGGGGCACATGGACGATGCCCTGTCCCTGACGCGCAGCCAGCACGAGGAGTCCCAGGCCGCCCGCATCATCTACAGCACCAGCGGCCTCTATGGCCACTTCATCAGGTGGGGGGGGGGGGCAGACACAGCCTGGGGGGTACTGGCAGTTGATTGGAGTGGGGGGGGGATGGTCCAGGGGGCGATTTCCCCAGTGACCATGTTCCCCCGTTTGGCTGGGAGGGTGCAGGAACCCCTTCTCCACTGCCCCGATCAGGCCCCCCAACTCCCTCTGGCCCCCCTCAACCCTTCTTTTGCATCCTAGCCCCCTCCCACTCCAGCTCTGCTCCCCCCGTGTCCCGCACTGACTCCCCTTCAGTCTGCTCCCCCCTCTCCATGGTTCTGGCTCCCTCAAAGCTGCCCCACCTCCCTGCTGGTGGCAGCGGTGGGATGGCCCCGAGCAGAGTGCAGGAGCTGGGCTGACTCCCTTCCTCCGCGGCGCTGGCAGGGGCCTGGACAGCCTGAGCGGGAAGGACAGGGCGGGCGCAGGGGCGGTGCTGCCTATCGACGGCATGATCCTGAGCCTGCAGGACCTGATCGCCTACTTCCAGCACCCGGAGGAGGAGCTGCGGCACGAGGAGAAGCAGACCCGGCTGCGCTCGCTCAAGAGCCGCCAGAACCTCTTCCAGGAGGAGGTCAGTTGTGGGGGAAGCAGTCAGTGTTGCCCCACATCTCTAGGGCCGTGCTAGGGGGCGCTGCCCCCAGGCTGTCAGGGCTGCCCCCAGTGCGGCACTAGGGGGCGCTGTGCAGCAGGAAGCAGCATTCAGCCTTGGGAGAAGGATCCTTGTGGGAACAGCTGCTCTGCCCCACCCCAGAGGTGGCTGCATCTCTGTGGCCAGCCAGCCTATGCCATGCTGGGGGGGCAGCGGGGGCTGTGGGGGGGTGCCCGGGGTGTGATCACTGTGCTGCGCTGCCTGCAGGGCATGATCACGCTGGTGCTGAGCTGCATCGACCGCCTGAACCGCTACAGCACGGCGGCCCACTTCGCCGAGTTCGCGGGAGAGGAGGCCGCCGAGTCCTGGAAGGAGATTGTCAACCTGCTCTATGAGCTGCTGGGTGCGTGGGGGGTGGCGAGTGGGGCCGGGGGGCGGAGTGTGGGGCGAGGGGTGGTGCCGTGGAGGGATGGGGGGGTGGTGTGTGGGGTCAGTGGGGTGGTGTGTGGGACCAGGGCCCGAGGACTGGAGTGTGGGGCTGGTGCAAGGGACCGGGGCCCAGGGGGACAGTGTGTGGGGCTGGGGGGGGCGTGTGGGGGCTGCTGGAGCGCCCCTGCTGAGCCGTGGTGCCCCCCCGCTGACAGCCCCTCTCGCCTGCAGCCGCGCTGATCCGGGGCAACCGCTCCAACTGCGCCCTCTTCTCCAGCAACCTGGACTGGCTGGTCAGCAAGCTGGACCGGCTGGAGGCCTCCTCCGGTGAGCGGGGGGGGGGGCACCGAGCCGTGCCCGTGGCGCCAGGCCACGCGAGTCACGCACACGGGTGGGTACAGGGGGCGACGGCGCGTTGGGTCCCCGACCCTGCACCCCCGCAGCAGCCAGGGCAGGCGCCGCCGGCCGGTCCAACGGGGGGGTCACTGCTCCTCCGGGTCCAGCCCAGCACAGACGGGAGGTGGCCACAGGAGTCGGGGCCAGGCAGCCTCAGCCCCCTGGGACGGGTCCCTGGGCCCCTGGACCCCAGCCCCCCCAGTCTGTCCCCTTCGTGCTTCCAGCCCGACTGCCCCTCCCCCAACACCCTCCCTTCCGTTAACCGGTAGGACCGGTTGGGTCACTGTCATGGGGGCCCTCAAGGCCCCGCCCCCATTCCAGCCCCCCAGCCCTGCTCACAGGCAGAGGCCAGCAGGGGTCAGCCAGAGCCCAAGCACAGCGCCCAGCAAGGTACTGACACCGCATCACACATGGGTACACACGTGCGCCTCGCACAACTGCACCCAGCTGAGCGTGCGCATGCGTGTGAGCCAGCGCCTGGGCGCACGCGTGCGCTCACATGCAGATCCAGGCTGATCCCAGCCACGCAGACCCCTCCCCCTCCCCACCGAGTGCGTTGCCCTCCCCCGCTCACCGCCCTGCCCCCGCAGGGATCCTGGAGGTGCTTTACTGCGTCCTCATTGAGAGCCCCGAGGTGCTGAACATCATCCAGGAGAACCACATCAAGTCCATCATCTCGCTGCTGGACAAGCACGGCCGGAACCACAAGGTGAGGGCCTGGGCCCAGGGAACAGCGCCCCTACCGCCCCCTGCTGGCAGGGACCAGCGCCCTGCAGTGCGCCCCGGACTGCTCCCTACCGCCCCCTGCTGGCAGGGACCAGCGCCCCGCAGCGCGCCCCGGCCCGCCCCCCACCGCGCCCTGCTGGCAGGGACCAGCGCCCCGCAGTGCGCCCCGGCCCGCCCCCCGTCGCCCCCTGCTGGCAGGGACCAGCGCCCCGCAGTGCGCCCCGGCCCGCTCCCCGCCGCCCCCTGCTGGCAGGGACCAGCGCCCCGCAGTGCGCCCCGGCCCGCCCCCCACCGCCCCCTGCTGGCAGGGACCAGCGCCCCGCAGTGCGCCCCGGCCCGCTCCCCGCCGCCCCCTGCTGGCAGGGACCAGCGCCCCGCAGTGCGCCCCGGCCCGCCCCCCACCGCCCCCTGCTGGCAGGGACCAGCGCCCCGCAGTGCGCCCCGGCCTGCCCCCCACCGCCCCCTGCTGGCAGGGACCAGCGCCCCGCAGTGCGCCCCGGCCCGCCCCCTACTGCCCCCTGCTGGCAGGGACCAGCGCCCCGCAGTGCGCCCCGGCCCGCTCCCCACCGCCCCCTGCTGGCAGGGACCAGCGCCCTGCAGTGCGCCCCGGCCCGCCCCCTACTGCCCCCTGCTGGCAGGGACCAGCGCCCCGCAGCGCGCCCCGGCCCGCCCCCCGCCGCCCCCTGCTGGCAGGTCACTCCCAGTCACTGCACAGTATACTCTGGCCTGCTCCCTACTGCCCCCTGCTGGCAGGGACCAGTGCCCTGCAGTGCGCCCCGGCCTGCTCCCTACTGCCCCCTGCTGGAAGGGACCAGCGCTCCACAGTGCGCCCCGGCCTGCCCCCTGCTGGCAGATCACTCCCAGTCACCGCGCAGTGCGCCCCAGCCCCACAACGAAAGGGCGCTCGGTCCGTTCCTGGGGGGCAGGCCAGGGTCCCACGTCCCAGGTCTCCTCTGCCCGGCCCCGTAGGTCCTGGACGTGCTCTGCTCTCTGTGCGTCTGCAACGGGGTGGCCGTCCGCTCCAACCAGAACCTCATCACGGAGAACCTGCTGCCCTGCCGTGACCTGCTGCTGCAGACCTGCCTCGTGAACTACGTCACCAGGTGGGGGCCGGCCCGGGGTGACCCCAGGCCCATGCCCGTGCAGGCTTTACGATCTGGGGAGCTCTAACTCCTAGAGCTGGCAGGGACCCCGGGAGTCGGCGAGTCCAGTCCCCTGCCCCCACGGCAGGACCCAGCACCGTCCCTGGCAGACTTGCCCTGGACCCCTCACTGGCCCCCTTGAGGACTGAACTCGCAACCTTGGGGGTAGCAGGCACTGAGCGATCCTGCCCCCCAGAGCCGGCTGCGTCCCTCCCCCTGCGGGGGCTGCCAGTTGCTTGGGGTCTGGGCGGTTCCCTCCTGCCCCGACTGCCCCCCCTGCTGACGGCCCCTTCTCCCCGCAGCATGCGGCCCAACATCTTCCTGGGCACGCACGGGGGCTCCACGCAGTACAGGAAGTGGTACTACGAGCTGATAGTGGACGTGGTGGAGCCCTTCGTCACGGCGCAGGCCACGCACCTGCGCGTGGGCTGGGCCATGAGCGAGGGCTACAGCCCCTACCCCGGGGGCGGCGAGGGCTGGGGCGGCAACGGCGTGGGGGACGACCTCTTCTCCTTCGGCTTCGACGGCCTGCACCTCTGGTCAGGTGCGAGCCCCCGCGGCACGGAGCGGGCTGTGCGTGCTCCTCCTGCCCCGGGTTCTTGTGCATGGGCTTGTTGCACGCTTTGTGTGACGGCGCGTCGGGGGTCCCCCGTCTCCTGCACCCCGAAATGGCACGAACAGACTCCACCAGCCGGTAGAATGGAGGTTGTGTATTGCCTTTCCAGGGTACAGCGCAGCACAGATGGAATCTGGTTACAGGAACTGGGGCTAAGAGGCCTCAGTGCCCCTTGAGATAGGGGAGTCCCAGCCCCCTCCCCAGCTCCTTCTCCCCGGCTTTCCAGACAGGAACTAACTCCCCCTCTCCAAGCCCTGCCCCCAGCCAGGGCAGCATCCACCTCCCTTTGTTTCTCCCCATGGGGGGTATCTGGTTCAACCGGTTTGGAGTCACCTTTGCATAGTGAGGTTTTCCCTGCTGGGTCTTGCTCCAGACAGCAGAGGTCACCACAGCCCAGCAAGTACCCCCCTACGTCACACTTTGCACACTCTAGTGCGCTCTTATGCACCCTCGTGTGAGCGTCTTGCACGCTTGTGGCCAGCTCTCCTTTGCACGCTTCTGCACACAACAGTCGCTTGCTGCTTCTTGCACACACATGCCAACTCTTGTACACATTTTCCATTTCGTTGGTGTTCTCTTGCACGCTAGGTACACACATTCTGGCACACACTGTCTGATACACCGTCTCACCCATTTGTTGCACACTGAGTTGAGCATGATTTTCCACACGTACCATTTCACCTGCAGGCCCTTTTGCACTCCGACGTGCGCGCTCAGTCTCTTGTGTGTTCTCTGGCACACTTGTGCTTGCACGCTCGTGCCTGCTCTCGGCGTGGCTGTGAATCCCGACCCACCCATCTCAGCCGGGGCGTTGCCAGCGTGCTCGGTCCCAGGGCGGCGTTCACCAGGCGCCCCCCGAAAGCTGTGACCTGCGTGCGTTAGGCACAGCTCCATTTCCCCCTTACCGCCCCGCAGGTCGCGTGGCCCGCGCCGTGGCCTCGCCCGGGCAGCACACGCTGGCGGCCGACGACGTGGTGAGCTGCTGCCTGGACCTGGGCGTGCCCAGCATGTCCTTCCGCATCAACGGCTGCCCCGTGCAGGGCATGTTCGAGGACTTCAACCTGGACGGGCTCTTCTTCCCTGTGGTCAGCTTCTCGGCCGGCATCCGGTGAGCCCGGTGGGGCGGGGGCTGGGGGGAGGTAGGGGCTGCGGGACGGAGGGGTGATGAGGGGCAGAGCGGGGCTGGGGGGAGGTAGGGGCTGCGGGATGGGGGGGTGATGAGGGGCAGAGCGGGGCTGGGGGGAGGTAGGGGCTGCGGGATGGGGGGGTGATGAGGGGCAGAGCGGGGCTGGGGGGAGGTAGGGGCTGCGGGACGGAGGGGTGATGAGGGGCAGAGCGGGGCTGGGGGGAGGTAGGGGCTGCGGGACGGGGGGGTGATGGGGGGCAGAGCGGGGCTGGGGGGAGGTAGGGGCTGCGGGACGGGGGCGTGATGGGGGGCAGAGCGGGGCTGGGGGGAGGTAGGGGCTGCGGGATGGGGGGGTGATGGGGGGCAGAGCGGGGCTGGGGGGAGGTAGGGGCTGCGGGACGGGGGGTGACGGGGGGCAGAGCGGGGCTGGGGGGAGGTAGGGGCTGCGGGACGGGGGGGTGATGGGGGCAGAGCGGGGCTGGGGGGAGGTAGTGGCTGCGGGATGGGGGGGTGACGGGGGGCAGAGCGGGGCTGGGGGGAGGTAGGGGCTGCGGGACGGGGGGGTGACGGGGGGCAGAGCGGGGCTGGGGGGAGGTAGGGGCTGCGGGACGGGGGGGTGACGGGGGGCAGAGCGGGGCTGGGGGGAGGTAGGGGCTGCGGGACGGGGGGGTGATGGGGGGCAGAGCGGGGCTGGGGGGAGGTAGGGGCTGCAGGACAGGGGGGTAATGGGGGCAGAGCGGGGCTGGGGGGAGGTAGGGGCTGCGGGACGGGGGGGTGATGGGGGCAGAGGGGGGCTGGGGGGAGGTAGTGGCTGCGGGACGGGGGGGGTGACGGGGAAGAGGGGGGCTGGGGGGAGGTAGTGGCTGCGGGACGGGGGGGTGATGGGGGCAGAGGGGGGCTGGGGGGAGGTAGGGGCTGCGGGACGGGGGGGTGATGGGGGCAGAGCGGGGCTGGGGGGAGGTAGGGGCTGCGGGACGGGGGGGTGATGGGGGGCAGAGCGGGGCTGGGGGGAGGTAGGGGCTGCGGGACGGGGGGGTGACGGGGGGCAGAGCGGGGCTGGGGGGAGGTAGTGGCTGCGGGATGGGGGGGTGACGGGGGGCAGAGCGGGGCTGGGGGGAGGTAGGGGCTGCGGGACGGGGGGGTGACGGGGGGCAGAGGGGGGCTGGGGGGAGGTAGGGGCTGCGGGACGGGGGGGTGATGGGGGCAGAGCGGGGCTGGGGGGAGGTAGGGGCTGCGGGACGGGGGGGTGATGGGGGCAGAGCGGGGCTGGGGGGAGGTAGGGGCTGCGGGACGGGGGGGTGATGGGGGCAGAGCGGGGCTGGGGGGAGGTAGGGGCTGCGGGATGGGGGGGTGACGGGGGGCAGAGCGGGGCTGGGGGGAGGTAGGGGCTGCGGGACGGGGGGGTGATGGGGGCAGAGCGGGGCTGGGGGGAGGTAGGGGCTGCGGGATGGGGGGGTGACGGGGGGCAGAGCGGGGCTGGGGGGAGGTAGGGGCTGCGGGACGGGGGGGTGATCGGGGCAGAGCGGGGCTGGGGGGAGGTAGGGGCTGCGGGACGGGGGGTGATGGGGGCAGAGCGGGGCTGGGGGGAGGTAGGGGCTGCGGGACGGGGGGGTGATGGGGGCAGAGGGGGGCTGGGGGGAGGTAGGGGCTGCGGGACGGGGGGGTGATGGGGGCAGAGCGGGGCTGGGGGGAGGTAGGGGCTGCGGGATGGGGGGGTGACGGGGGGCAGAGCGGGGCTGGGGGGAGGTAGGGGCTGCGGGACGGGGGGGTGATGGGGGGCAGAGCGGGGCTGGGGGGAGGTAGTGGCTGCGGGACGGGGGGGTGACAGGGGGCAGAGCGGGGCTGGGGGCCAGCGGGGGAGCAGAGGGGGGCTGGGGGGAGGTAGTGGCTGCGGGACGGGGGGGTGACGGGGCAGAGCGGGGCTGGGGGCCAGCGGGGGAGCAGAGGGGGGCTGGGGGGAGGTAGGGGCTGCGGGACGGGGGGGGTGACGGGGCAGAGCGGGGCTGGGGGCCAGCGGGGGAGCAGAGGGGGACTGGGGGGAGGTAGTGGCTGCGGGACGGGGGGGTGACGGGGGGCAGAGCGGGGCTGGGGGCCAGCAGGGGAGCAGAGGGGGGCTCCAGGGAGGAGGGGGTGACACCCCCGTGCCCCCCACAGGGTCCGCTTCCTCCTGGGGGGCCGTCACGGCGACTTCAAGTTCCTGCCCCCCCCCGGCTACGCGCCCTGCTTCGAGGCGCTGCTGCCCCGGGAGCGGATGCGGGTGGAGCACATCAAGGAGTACCGGCAGGACTCGGGGGGCCGCCGCAGCCTGCTGGGCCCCACCCAGGCCCTGTCCCACACGGCCTTCACCCCCTGCCCCGTGGACACCCTGCAGGTAGCGCTCCGGGGGGCCCCGCCTGGCCGGGGGTCGTGTGGGGGGGGAGGGGCCCCGCCTGGCCGGGGGGCGTGTGGGGGGAGGGGCCCCGCCTGGCCCGGGGGGCGTGTGGGGGGAAGGGCCCCGCCTGGCCGGGGGGCGTGTGGGGGGAAGGGCCCGCCTGGCCCGGGGGGCATGTGGGGGGAGGGGCCCCGCCTGGCCGGGGGTCGCGTGGGGGGGGAGGGGCCCCGCCTGGCCCGGGGGTCGCGTGGGGGGGGAGGGCCCCGCCTGGCCCGGGAGGCGCGTGGGGGGGGAAGGGCCCCGCCTGGCCGGGGGGCGCGTGGGGGGGGAAGGGCCCCGCCTGGCCGGGGGTGTGTGTGGGGGGAGGGGCCCCGCCTGGCCTGGGAGGCATGTGGGGGGCCCCCGGCCCTGCCCCCGTGGGGGAGGTTCTGCGGTCGGGCCGTGGGGGAAGGGGAGGAGGTGAGCTCCAGGGCTGTGGGGTGTCGCCCCATGCACATCACCCCCCCTCCCGGTGCTGGGCCCCCCATTGCCGGGTGCCCCATGGGGAGGCCGAGCCCCACGGGTGGGTCAGCCCTGGGCAGCGTCGCGCTGTGGAGGTGGGGGGCTGGGGCCCCTCTAACCCCTCTCCCCCCAGATCGTCCTGCCCCCCCATCTGGAGAGGATCCGCGAGAGGCTGGCTGAGAACATCCACGAGCTGTGGGCGCTGACTCGCATCGAGCAGGGCTGGACCTATGGGCCCGTGAGTGCCCCCGAGTGCCCCCCCCGGCTCCTGGGGCCCCCGAGTGCCCCCCCCGGCTCCTGGGGCCCCCGAGTGCCCCCCCGGCTCCTGGGGCCCCCGAGTGCCCCCCCGGCTCCTGGGGCCCCCGAGTGCCCCCCCCCGGCTCCTGGGGCCCCCGAGTGCCCCCCCGGCTCCTGGGGCCCCCGAGTGCCCCCCCCCGGCTCCTGGGGCCCTCGAGTGCCCCCCCCGGCTCCTGGGGCCCCCGAGTGCCCCCCCGGCTCCTGGGGCCCCCGAGTGCCCCCCCGGCTCCTGGGGCCCCCGAGTGCCCCCCCCGGCTCCTGGGGCCCCCGAGTGCCCCCGCAGCCTCCGGGGCCCACAGGCCCCCATGCTGAATCCACCCCCCCAGCTGCCCCTCATGGGGGAGGGGCCCGCCCCTGCCTCACGCCCCATGGGGGGCGGTGCCCATGGGCAGCCGGGCCGTGGCGCTGAGGGGTGGGCACCGGCCATGTGCCCCCGGCCTTTGGGTTCCTGCTCCCTGCTGGTGCCGGGTGGGGGCGGGGGGCGGTCAGGTCGGGGGCTGGTGAGTCCCTGACCCCCCCCCCCCCCCTTCGGGCCAGATCCGGGATGACAACAAGCAGCTGCACCCCTGCCTGCTGGATTTCCACAGCCTGCCCGAGCCGGAGAGGAACTACAACCTGCAGATGTCAGGGGAGACCCTGAAGTGAGTGGGGCTGGGAACCGGGCGGGGGGCAGGGCCAGACGCTGTCAGGGAGCCGAGCCCCCCGCTGGGGTCCCCAGTGCTACGCACACGGGGGCACAGGCAGCACGTCGCCTGGATGGGAAGTGCACCTTGAAAAGCCGCATCTGCACTCATGTCCGCGCATGTTTGCACACGCACACACGCAAACACACACGTGCACATGCACACAAACACACTCGCACACACAGGTACACGCACGAATGTCCTGGCTCAGATGCCCGTGGGACCAGGCATGAAGGAGGAGCTGGGTTCACGGATCGGCTTGCAGGGCCCAACCCGGAGCTGAGCAAGAGCCCCCCATGTCATGCTGGGGGGGCTCCTTGAGTGCGGGGCTTTCAGGGTCGATGTGCATGGCCAGGCTGCCCCCCCCGTCGGGCTCCTCTGGGGCTCAGCCGGTGTCCGTGGCAGGGCTGCTCGTGCCGTGGCTCCGGGTCGTCTCCGGGTTTCTCCCGTTGCCTGGCCCCTGGCCGTTGTGAGGGGCTCAGCTCGCCCCACAATGCAGAGACACCCCCGTGAGCCCTGGGTGGCCCCGACTGCCCCCCCCGGCCGCCCACGCCCCAGGCTGCCCACACCCAGCTCCGCCGGCCCCACGCCCCAGGCTGCCCACACCCAGCTCCGCCGGCCCCACGCCCCAGGCCACACACGCCCCAGGCTGCCCACACCCAGCTCTGCCGGCCCCACGCCCCAGGCCACACACGCCCCAGGCTGCCCACACCCAGCTCTGCCGGCCCCACGCCCCAGGCCACACACGCCCCAGGCTGCCCACACCCAGCTCTGCCGGCCCCACACCCCAGGCCACACACGCCCCAGGCTGCCCACACCCAGCTCCGCCGGCCCCACACCCCAGGCCGCCCACGCCCCAGGCTGCCCACACCCAGCTCCGCCGGCCCCACACCCCAGGCCACACACGCCCCAGGCTGCCCACACCCAGCTCCGCCGGCCCCACACCCCAGGCCACACACGCCCCAGGCTGCCCACACCCAGCTCCGCCAGCCCCACACCCCAGGCCACACATGCCCCAGGCTGCCCACACCCAGCTCCGCCGGCCCCACACCCCAGGCCACACACGCCCCAGGCTGCCCACACCCAGCTCCGCCGGCCCCACACCCCAGGCCACACACGCCCCAGGCTGCCCACACCCAGCTCCGCCGGCCCCACACCCCAGGCTGCCCACACCCAGCTCTGCCGGCCCCACACCCCAGGCCGCCCACACCCAGCTCTGCCGGCCCCACACCCCAGGCCGCCCACGCCCCAGGCTGCCCACACCCAGCTCTGCCGGCCCCACACCCCAGGCTGCCCACACCCAGCTCTGCCGGCCCCACGCCCCAGGCTGCCCACACCCAGCTCTGCTGGCCCCACGCCCCAGGCCACACATGCCCCAGGCTGCCCACACCCAGCTCCGCTGGCCCCACACCCCAGGCTGCCCACACCCAGCTCCGCCAGCCCCACACCCCAGGCCACACACGCCCCAGGCTGCCCACACCCAGCTCCGCCGGCCCCACACCCCAGGCCACACACGCCCCAGGCTGCCCACACCCAGCTCCGCCGGCCCCACACCCCAGGCCGCCCACACCCAGCTCTGCCGGCCCCACACCCCAGGCCACACACGCCCCAAACTGTGCACGTCCCAGGGTCCCCACACAGAGCACCTCCAGCTAGGTGGGGGAGGGCCATGGCTCAGTGTGTGATGCACACAGCTTGCTGTGTGACGCATGGAAGGGGCACGGCTTGGTTTGCGATGCATGGGAGGGGCGCAGCTCAATGTGTGTTGCACACGGCTTGGTGTGCACCACACATAAGGGGCATGGCGGGGTGTGCAACGCACGTGAGGGGCGCGGCGGAGTGTGCAATGCACAGGAGGGGCGTGGGTCAGTGTGCGACACGTGGCTGGGTGTGCGACACAAGCCAGGGGCATGGCTGGGTGTGCGACGCACGCCAGGGCACAGCTCAGTGTGCGATGCACGGGAGGGGCGTGGGTCAGTGTGCGACACGTGGCTGGGTGTGCGACACAAGCCAGGGGCATGGCTGGGTGTGCGATGCACGCCAGGGCACAGCTCAGTGTGCGATGCACGGGAGGGGCGTGGGTCAGTGTGCGACACGTGGCTGGGTGTGTGACGCACGCCGGGGCACCGCTCAGTGTGCGATGCACGGGAGGGGCGTGGGTCAGTGTGTGACACGTGGCTGGGTGTGCGACACAAGCCAGGGGCATGGCTGGGTGTGCGACGCACACCAGGGCACAGCTCAGTGTGCGATGCACGGGAGGGGCGCGGCCTTGTCGCAGAGGTGGTCTCGTGAGGGGAGGCGGGGAAGCAGGCTGGCTCCTGTCCCCCCCGACGCCCCGTTTTGCTGCCCTGCAGGACGCTGCTGGCGCTGGGCTGCCACGTGGGCATGGCTGACGAGAAGGCCGAGGAGAACCTCAAGAAGATCAAGTTGCCCAAAACGTGGGTGCTCGCGGGGGGCCCCAGCCCCGGACGGCGCTTGGCATGGGGCCTTGGGTGCGAGCCCCCTGGGCCGGAGAGCTGGGTCCGTGGGGGGGACCCCTCCGTGCTCCAGCCCCCCCAGGCTCACCCGCTGCCCCCGCCTCCTGGGACTGGCCCGGTGCCCCCGGCTCTGGAGCGACTCGCAGCCAGCGGTTCGGAGAGTCCTCGCTTGGGTGTCTGAGCCCCTTGAGTCCCGGGCCGGGGGCCTCTCCCTGCGCCCCCCCCGGCCCCTCAGCCAGGGGCCTCCATTGCTAAGGGATGAGGGTCGGGGTGGCTGGTGTCACCGGGCAGCAGCACGCCTGGGCTTCTGGGTGTCTGCAAAGGCCTCAACTTTCCCTTCGCCGCCTTAACCAGGCATCGCATGGGGAAACTGAGGCACACACAATGGTCGTGCAAAATAGCATGGAAAATTCCCGCCCTGTCACGGGCTGGATGATGGGGGTGGGGTGGGGGGCCCATGGGCTGGTCCTGGGGGGTGGGAGAGCTGGAGGGTGAACGGCAGAGCCCATGGCAGCGCCCCTCCCCCGGCAGGTACATGATGTCCAATGGCTACAAGCCAGCCCCACTGGACCTGACCCACGTCAAGTTGACCCCGGCCCAGAACACGCTGGTGGACAAGCTGGCCGAGAACGGCCACAACGTGTGGGCCCGGGACCGCGTGAGCCAGGGCTGGACGTACAGCATCGTGCAGGTAGGCGCCCGCGCACACGCGTGTGACCGAGGCACGGGGGCTCTGGGGGTCTGTCTACACTACAGAGTTAGTTCGAACTAACTTTCCTAGGCGCTACCCTAGCGCTCCGCTGGTTGGAATTTAATTGGAACTAGCGGAGCGCTTATTTCGAACTAGGAAAACCTCTTTCCACGAGGACTAAGCCTAGTTCGAACTAGCTAGTTCCAATTAAGGGCTGTGTAGCCCCTTAATTCGAACTAGTGGGAGGCTAGCCCTCCCCAGCTTGCCCTGGTGGCCACTCTGGCCAACACCAGGGAAACTCGTCTGCCCCCCTCCCGGCCCCGGACCCCTTAAAGGGGCACGGGCTGGCTACGGTGCCCGTGCCAGGTGCAAGCCTGCCAGCACCCAGCCAGCAGACCCTGCACCTGGCACGGATCGAGCCACCCACCCGATGCCCCCCAGCCCACCCCCTCTTCCCGGGACCAGCAAGAGGCGGGCACCCACCTGGGCTAGTGCGGACATCGTGGACCTCGTCCACGATCTCTGCACTAGGCACAGGAAGGTGGCCGTCTAGGGCAGGAGAGCTGCCAACCTGGCCACCCAGGAGCAGGTGTGCAAGAGAATCAAGGGGGTCCACTGAGACCCCCGACCCTGAGCCCTGAGCTTACAATGGCCGTCCTGGGTCAGACCAAAGGTCCATCTAGCCCAGTAGCCTGTCTGCTGACAGCGGCCAACCCTAGGGACCCTGGAGGGGATGGACCGAAGACAGTGACCAAGCCATCTGTCTGGTGCCATCCCTCTCCAGCCTTCCACAAGCCTTGGGCAGGGACACCACTCCTACCCCCTGGCTAAGACCACTCCATGGACCCAACCTCCATGACTTGATCTCACTTCCCTTTAAACTCTGTTCTAGTTCTAGCCTTCACAGCCTCCTGCAGCAAGGAGTTCCACAGGTTGACTCTTTGCTTTATGAAGAAGAACTTTCTGTTACTAGTTTGAAGCCTGCTACCCATTCCTTTCCTTTGGTGTCCTCTAGTCCTTCTTTATGGGAACTAATGAAGAACTTTTCTGTATGCACCGTCTCCACCCCACTCCTGCTTTTAGAGACCTCTATCCTGTCCCCCCTCCGTCTCCTCTTTTCTAAGCTGAGAAGTCCCAGTCTCTTTAGCCTCTCTTCATATGGGACCTGTTCCCAACCCCTGATCATTTTAGTTGCCCTCCCCTCTCCCAGCCTCTCTCTTCCCCTCTCCCACCTCCTTTTCCCAGTCTCCCCCAGTTTTGTTCAATAAAGACAGATTCCATTTTGGAAGACACATTATCTTTATTTTGTACATCAAGAAGAGGGGCTAGGGAAGGGTAAGTGGAAAGAGGTGAGGGAGGAATGGGGCACGAGCCCCCGATGGGGAGGACTGGGCTGGCTCTGCGGGCTTCTGGGGGTGGAAGCTCTCCTGCAGCCCCCCAATTGCCCCCTCTCCCCAGATGGCAGCCTGCGGCAAGTGCAGCCGGGCTGATGGCCGAGTGCTGTGATGTGCCCAGTGTGGGCACTCCGGGCACTCCAAGCCAGGACTGCTTTGCAAGCGGGGCACCCCTGAGAACTGTCTGTCGAGGGTGGGGGTCGGGACCCTTTAAGCGCAGCCCTCGGCTAGCCTGAGACAGCATCTCCACGCTCCAAGTCCTCCTCTGATGCCCTGCCGGCACTGCTTCCGGCCAGCCTTAACCCCGGTTCAGGGTCCACTTAATGTGGACTTGCTAGTTCGAATTAGCAAAACCCTAATTGGAACTAGTTTTTTAGTCTGGATCCGTTAGTTCGAATTAGCGCTGTAGAGTAGACATACCCTGGGGCCGGGCCCAGAGCCCAGCGGTGGGACAGGGGGGCTGCCCGGACTCCTAGGTTCTCCCCTGGGCTCCGCCTCCTTCCCCATCTGGGGGAGGTCCGGGGCAACTCGAGTGTGTCTGTGGCGTGTGGTTCTGTGATATGTGGGCACGTGTCTGTGGTGTGCGGTTCTGTGATATGTGGGTGCGTGTCTGTGGCGTGCAGTTCCGTGATATGTGGTCGCGTGTCTGTGGCGTGCGGTTCTGTGATATGTGGGCGCGTGTCTGTGGCGTGCGGTTCTGTGATATGTGGGCGCGTGTCTGTGGCGTGCGGTTCTGTGATATGTGGGCGCGTGTCTGTGGCGTGCGGTTCTGTGATATGTGGGCGCGTGTCTGTGGCGTGCGGTTCTGTGATATGTGGGCGCGTGTCTGTGGCGTGCAGTTCTGTGATATGTGGGCGCGTGTCTGTGGCGTGTCACCAGGACATCAAGAACAAGCGGAACCCGCGCCTGGTGCCCTACAACCTGCTGGACGAACGGACCAAGAAGACAAACCGCAACAGCCTGTGCGAGGCCGTGCGCACGCTGATCGGCTACGGCTACAACATCGAACCCCCCGACCAGGAGACCGGTGGGTGCGCCCGGCCCCTCCCCTCCCCTCCCCTCCCCCCCTCGCCAGGTGTCCGGCTCCGGCGCGGGCCGGCCGGTCGGGGTTTGGGGGTTCTGTCCAGGAAACCAGCTGAGGAAATTCTGGACACAGAAATGTCGGGGTCTCACGAGCTCGGTTTTGTTATTGGGAGTCTCAGCACGTGGCTGCGAACTGCCCGGCTGGGCGACGCCCTCGCCCCGAGAGTCGCCCTGCGTGCGTGCGCGTGGGCGAAGGGGGCGGGCGTAGGGCGGCAGCGAAGGGGACGGGCGCAGGGCGGCGGCGAAGGGGGCGGGCGCAGGGCGGCAGCGAAGGGGGCGGGCGCAGGGCGGCGGCGAAGGGGGCGGGCGGCGAAGGGGACGGGCGCAGGGCGGCGGCGAAGGGGGCGGGCGCAAGGCAGCGGCGAAGGGGGCGGGCGGCGAAGGGGACGGGCGCAGGGCGGCGGCGCAGGGGGCGGGCGCAGGGCGGTGGTGAAGGGGGCGGGCGGCGAAGGGGACGGGCGCAGGGCGGCGGCGAAGGGGGCGGGCGCAAGGCGGCGGCAAAGGGGGCGGGCGGCGAAGGGGACGGGCGCAGGGCGGCGGCGAAGGGGGCGGGCGGCGAAGGGGACGGGCGCAGGGCGGCGGCGAAGGGGACGGGCGCAGGGCGGCGGCGAAGGGGGCGGGTGGCGAAGGGGACGGGCGCAGGGCGGCGGCGCAGGGGACGGGCGCAGGGCGGCGGCGAAGGGGGCGGGCGCAAGGCGGCGGCAAAGGGGGCGGGCGGCGAAGGGGACGGGCGCAGGGCGGCGGCGAAGGGGGCGGGCGCAGGGCGGCGGCGAAGGGGGCGGGCGGCGAAGGGGGCGGGCGGTGAAGGGGACGGGCGCAGGGCGGCGGCGAAGGGGGCGGGCGCAGGGCGGCGGCGAAGGGGGCGGGCGCAGGGCGGCGGCGAAGGGGGCGGGCGGTGAAGGGGACGGGCGCAGGGCGGCGGCGAAGGGGGCGGGCGGCGAAGGGGACGGGCGCAGGGCGGCGGCGAAGGGGACGGGCGCAAGGCGGCGGCGAAGGGGGCGGGTGGCGAAGGGGACGGGCGCAGGGCGGCGGCGCAGGGGACGGGCGCAGGGCGGCGGCGAAGGGGGCGGGCGCAAGGCGGCGGCAAAGGGGGCGGGCGGCGAAGGGGACGGGCGCAGGGCGGCGGCGAAGGGGGCGGGCGCAGGGCGGCGGCGAAGGGGGCGGGCGGTGAAGGGGACGGGCGCAGGGCGGCGGCGAAGGGGGCGGGTGGCGAAGGGGACGGGCGCAGGGCGGCGGCGAAGGGGACGGGCGCAAGGCGGCGGCGAAGGGGGCGGGTGGCGAAGGGGACGGGCGCAGGGCGGCGGCGCAGGGGACGGGCGCAGGGCGGCGGCGAAGGGGGCGGGCGCAAGGCGGCGGCAAAGGGGGCGGGCGGCGAAGGGGACGGGCGCAAGGCGGTGGCAAAGGGGGCGGGCGGCGAAGTGGACGGGCGCAGGGCGGCGGCGAAGGGGACGGGCGCAGGGCGGCGGCGAAGGGGGCGGGCGCAGGGCGGCGGCGAAGGGGGCGGGCGGCGAAGGGGACGGGCGCAGGGCGGCGGCGCAGGGGGCGGGCGCAGGGCGGTGGTGAAGGGGGCGGGCGGCGAAGGGGACGGGCGCAGGGCGGCGGCGAAGGGGGCGGGCGCAAGGCGGCGGCAAAGGGGGCAGGCGGCGAAGTGGACGGGCGCAGGGCGGCGGCGAAGGGGACGGGCGCAAGGCGGCGGCGAAGGGGGCGGGTGGCGAAGGGGACGGGCGCAGGGCGGCGGCGCAGGGGGCGGGCGCAGGGTAACCCCGCCTCCCCCCGCAGCGGCACAGGGGGTGCCCACGGCGCGCTCGGAGCGGGTGCGGCTCTTCCGGGCGGAGCAGTGCTACGCCGTGCGGGCCGGCCGGTGGTACTTCGAGTTCGAGGCGGTGACCACGGGCGAGATGCGCGTGGGCTGGGCCCGGCCGGACGTGCGCCCCGACGTGGAGCTGGGGGCCGACGAGCTCGCCTACGTCTTCAACGGGCACCGGGTAAGTGGGGGCAGCCCCAGGGCCCCCCCTCCTCCCCAGGTCGGCCCCCCCCAAGGCCCCTCGTTTCCCGCCCCAGGGCGGCCCGCTCATCCCCCCCGGGTCAGCCCACACGAGGCCCCCCATCCCCCCGGATCAGCCCCCTCCAGGTCAACCCCCCCAAGGCCTCTCGTCCCCCCCAGGTCAGCCCCCGTCCCCCCAAGATCCCCCTATCCTCCTTGGGTCACTCCGCCAAGGGCCCCTCATCTCCCCCAGGCCAGCCCCCCCAAGACCCCCCATCTCCCTGGGTCAGCCCAGCGGCCCCCCCTCGCCCTGTATCTCCCCCATGGGCCCCTCTAGCCCAGCGTCCTGCCTCATCCCTCGCCACGGGCCCAGCACTGACCCCGCTTGCCCCCCCCAGGGCCAGCGCTGGCACATGGGCAGCGAGCCCTTCGGCCGCTCCTGGCAGCCGGGCGACGTGGTCGGCTGCATGATCGACCTGAGCGAGAACCACGTCATGTTCACGCTCAACGGGGAGATGCTCATCAGCGACTCGGGCTCCGAGCTGGCCTTCAAGGACATCGAGATCGGCGAGGGTGAGGGGCGGCGCCAGGGCGCGGGGGCGGGGGCTGGAGCCAGGACCCCTGGGCTGTGTTCCTGGGTTGGGTACTGACACGTCTGATGTCCCCTCTCTCAATCTGGGTAGCATGGCGTCCCTACGTCGGGCAGGCAGGGCTGAGGTGCCCAGGGGGGGCGCCAGGCCAAGTTGACTTGGGGGGGGGCACCAGGCTGAGATGACCGGGGGGGGGGGGGTGCCAGGCCAAGATGACTGGGGAGGGGACGCCGGGCCGGGAGGGTCCAGGCCGGGGGAGCCAGGCTGAGGGGGCCGGGAGGAGCCGGGGGGGGCCGAGCCGGGGGAACTGGGGGGGGCCGAGCCGGGGGGGGCCGGGAGGGGCCAGGCTGGGGGAGCCGGGGGGGTGCCGGGCCGGGGGAGCCGGGGGGGGGGTGCCGGGCCGGGGGGGGGTGCCGAGCCGGGGGGGGCCGGGCCGGGGGAGCCGGGAGGGGCCAAGCCGGGGGGGGTGCCGGGCCGGGGGAGCCGGGGGGCCGAGCCGAGGGGGCCGGGAGGGGCCGGGCCGGGGGAGCCGGGGGGGGGGCCGAGCCGAGGGGGCCGGGAGGGGCCAGGTCGGGGGAGCCGGGGGGGGCCGAGCCGGAGGATACCGGTCAGGCTGACCCTGCGGCCCTGCCCCCCTGCAGGCTTCCTGCCCGTGTGCAGCCTGGGCCTGGGGCAGGTGGGGCGGCTGAACCTGGGCCAGGACGTGAGCAGCCTGCGCTTCTTCCCCATCTGCGGCCTGCAGGAGGGCTTCGAGCCCTTCGCCATCAACATGAAGCGCGACGTCAGCCTGTGGTTCAGCAAGAGCCTGCCCCAGTTCGGGCCCCTGCCGCCCGAGCACCCCCACTACGAGGTGAGGGGCGCCGGCTCCCCAGCCCGAGGGGGGGCTGTGGGCCGAGGGGGAGCCACTGGGGCTGCAGTCTGCAGCACGTGGGGAGGGGCCGGGGGTCCCGGGGAGGTCGGGGGCCCGTGGGGAAGGGCCGGGGGGTCCCGGGAGGTCGGGGGCCCGTGGGGAGGGGCCGGGGGGCCCCGGGGAGGTCGGGGGCCCGTGGGGAGGGGCCGGGGGCCCGTGGGGAGGGGCCGGGGGTCCCGGGGAGGTCGGGGGCCCGTGGGGAGGGGCCGGGGGTCCCGGGGAGGTCGGGGGCCCGTGGGGAAGGGCCGGGGGGGCCCCGGGGAGGTCGGGGGCCCGTGGGGAGGGGCCGGGGGTCCCGGGGAGGTTGGGGGCCCGTGGGGAGGGGCCAGGGGCCCATGGGGAGGGGCCGGGGGTCCCGGGGACGTCGGGGGCCCGTGGGGAGGGGCCGGGGGTCCCGGGGAGGTCGGGGGCCCATGGGGAGAGGCCGGGGGTTCCGGGGGGGGTCGGGGGCCCGTGGGGAGGGGCCGGGGGTTCCGGGGGGGTCGGGGGCCCGTGGGGAGGGGCCGGGGGTTCCGGGGGGGTCGGGGGCCCGTGGGGAGGGGCCGGGGGTCCCGGGGAGGTTGGGGGCCCGTGGGGAGGGGCCGGGGTACCCGGGGGGGTCGGGGGTCCCGGGGAGGTCGGGGGCCCGTGGGGAGGGGCCGGGGGGTCCCGGGGAGGTCGGGCCCCTCCCAGCCCGCCCACTGACCCTGCCCCCCGCAGGTGTCCCGCGTGGACGGCACGGTGGACAGCCCGCCCTGCCTGCGCCTGGCGCACCGCACCTTCGGCTCCCAGCACGCGGCGAGCGAGCTGCTCTTCCTGCGGCTCAGCCTGCCCGTGCAGTTCCACGAGAGCTTCCGGTGCCCGGCGGGCGCCACGCCCCTCACCCGCGCCCTCACCATCCCCGAGGAGGAGGTGCAGGACCTGGACCCGGACTCGGAGTTCGAGCTGCTGCGCCGCTCGGCCGGGCGCGCGGAGGCCGAGGAGGCCGAGAAGGAGAAGCCGGGGGGGCCCCCGCCCGCCCCCAAGGAGCCCCCCCGGGCCGAGAACGAGAAGGATGCCACGTCGGAGAAGAGCAAGATCAAGAGGGGGTGAGGGGCTCCGGGGCCCGGGCAGGGCCCTTCCCTCCGGCCCCCCGGCTGGGCCCGCTGCAGGGCGGGGCGCTCACCCCACCCCCTTTCTCCCCCCAGCTTCCTGTTCAAGGCGAGGAAGGCCGCGCTCATGGCCCCGCCCCCCGCGGTGCCCTCGATGCCGCGCCTGGAGGAGGACGTGGTGCCCGACGACCGCGACGACCCCGAGATCATCATGAACACCACCACGGTGGGGGTGGGGCCGGCGGGGGCAGGGTGGTGGGGTGGGGGTGGAGTGGAGTGAGTGCGGGGGGGGCGGGTGGTCTGGAGGGCGGGGCAGGAGGCTCCAGGGGGCGGGGGTGGGGCAGGGCAGAGGCAGGTGGCCCTGGGGGGTGAAGCAGGAGGTTCCGGGGGGCAGGGCAGAGCAGGGGTGGGTCGGGACGGGGCAGGAGGCTCCGGAGGGTGGGGCAGGGCCGAGGCGGGGGGCTCCGGGGGGCGGGGCAGGGCAGAGGTGTCAGCAGGGGACCCTGGGGGGCGAGGCGGGGAGTTCTGGGGGGCGGGGCAGAGCGGATGCAGTGCAGGGCGGGGCAGGAGGCTCTGGGGGACGGGGTGGGGCAGGGCCGAGGTGGGGGGCCCTGGGAGGGCGGGGTGGGGCAGGACCGAGGCGGGGGGCTCTGGGGGGCGAGGCGGGGAGTTCCGGGGGGCGGGGCGGGGCAGGAGGCTCCGGGGGGGCGCACGCTCCCGGCTCCAGCTGACAGCCCCGCCCCCCCAGTACTACCACTCGGTGCGGATCTTCGCGGGCCAGGAGCCCACCTGCGTCTGGGTGGGCTGGGTCACCCCCGACTTCCACCAGCACGACGTGGCCTTCGACCTGAGCAAAGTGCGCAGCGTCACCGTCACCATGGGCGACGCCCACGGCCACGTCCACGACAGGTGAGGGGCTGCGGGGGAGCCCCTGGGGCTGTGGGTGCTAAGGGGCATTGTGGGGCACCCTGCGGACGGTGGGAGACGGGGGGGCACAGGGCCACGGCCCAGGCTGAAGGCAGGAGTGGCCCTGAGGCTGTGGGGCAGTTGGGGGCAAGAGCTCCGGAGGGCCCAGGTGGGGAGGGGCCCGGGGCAGAGGTCGGGAGGTGGCCTGGGAGTGGGATGGGTGGCTGGGCAGGGGCCCGGGGAGGGGTTCGGGGGGTTCAGTCACCCAGGCCCTCCCCCCTGCGGCAGCATCAAGCGCAGCAGCTGCTACCTGGTGTGGGGCGGGGACTTCGTGGCCAGCGCGCAGCAGACCCGTGTCAGCACCGTGGACCTGGTGGTGGGCTGCCTGGTGGACCTGGCCACCGGGCTCATGACCTTCACGGCCAACGGCAAGGAGGTCAACACCTTCTACCAGGTGAGCCGCGGGGCGTGGCCAGAGGGGATGGGTGTGGCCAGAGGGGATGGGTGTGGCCCGAGGGACGTGGCC
Source organism: Pelodiscus sinensis (assembly GCF_049634645.1). NCBI lineage: Eukaryota > Metazoa > Chordata > Testudines > Trionychidae > Pelodiscus > Pelodiscus sinensis. Next base: position 62,158 of record NW_027465826.1, read on the forward strand.
GGAGGGACGGGTGTGGCCAGAGGGGGTGGGTGTGGCCATGGGGGCGTGGCGGGAGGGATGGGTGTGGCAAGAGGGGCGTGGCTGCAGGGATGGGTGTGACCAGAGGGGCGTGGCCGGGGATGGGTGTGGCCAGAGGGGTGGGTGTGGCCAGAGGGGCGTGAGGGGAGGGATGGGTGTGGCCAGATGGGTGTGGCCGGAGGGGATGGGTGTGGCCAGAGGGGTGTGGTCAGAGGGGATGGGTATGGCCACAGGGGCATGGCGGGAGGGATGGGTGTGGCCGGAGGGGATGGGTGTGGCCAGAGGGCCGTGGCCAGAGGGATGGGTGTGGCCATAGGGGCGTGGCCGGAGGGATGGGTGTGGCCATAGGGGCGTGGCCGGAGGGATGGGCGTGGCCAGAGGGGCGTGGCGGGGGGATGGGTGTGGCCGGAGGGGATGGGTGTGGCCATAGGGCGTGGCGGGGGATGGGTGTGGCCGGAGGGGATGGGTGAGGCCAGAGGGGCGTGGCCAGAGGGGATGGGTGTGGCCGGAGGGATGGGTGTGGCAAGAGGGGCGTGGCGGGGGGGACGGGCGTGGCCAGAGGGGATGGGTATGGCCAGAGGGGCGTGGCCGGAGGGATGGGTGTGGCCGGAGGGGCGTGACCGGAGGGATGGGTGTGGCCGGAGGGATGGGCGTGGCCGGAGGGGCGTGGCCGGAGGGACAGGGGTGGCCGGAGGGACAGGGGTGGCCGGAGGGATGGGTGTGGCCGGGAGATGGGTGTGGCCAGAGGGATGGGTGTGGCCGGAGGGGCGTGGCCGGAGGGATGGGTGAGGCCGGAGGGGCGTGGCCGGAGGGACGGGGGTGGCCGGAGGGGATGGGTGTGGCCGGAGGGGCGTGGCCGGAGGGATGGGCGTGGCCGGAGGGACGGGGGTGGCCGGAGGGGATGGGTGTGACCAGAGGGGCGTGGCCGGAGGGATGGGTGTGGCCGGAGGGGCGTGGCCGGAGGGATGGGCGTGGCCGGAGGGACGGGGGTGGCCGGAGGGGATGGGTGTGGCCGGAGGGATGGGCGTGGCGGGGGAGGGGTGTGGCCGGAGGGGATGGGTGTGGCCGGAGGGGCGTGGCCGGAGGGATGGGCGTGGTCGGAGGGGCGGGGCCCAGGAGCTGCCGCCCGGCCGGGTCTCACTCGCTGTCCTTCGGGCCAGGTGGAGCCAAACACCAAGCTCTTCCCGGCCGTCTTCGTGCTGCCGACCAGCCAGAACGTCATCCAGTTTGAGCTGGGCAAGATGAAGGTAGGGACGGGCCTGAGGTCCGTGGCTCCTCCCTCCTGCCCCCCGGCCCGGCCCGGGCCTGAGGTCCGTGGCTCCTCCCTCCTGCCCCCCGGCCCACCCGGGCAGGTCGTGCCAGCCAAGGAGGGCGGGGCCGGGTGGGCAGTGGGGTCTAGTGGTGAGACGGGGGGGCCGGGAGACCGGACTCGCGGGTCCTCCCCCGGCTCAGCGGCCGCCTCTCTCCCTCCCCCCCAGAACATCATGCCCCTCTCGGCCGCCCTGTTCCACAGCGAGCGGAGGAACCCGGAGCCGCAGTGCCCGCCGCGCCTCCTCATCCAGATGCTGACGCCGGTGACCTGGAGCCGCGTGCCCAACGAATTCCTGGAGGTGGAGACGGGCCGGGTCAGCGACCGGCACGGCTGGATGGTGGAGTGCAGCTCCCCGCTGGTCATGATGGCCTTGCACATCCCCGAGGAGAGCCGGTGAGCGCCGGGCAGCGCCCTCGTCTCCCTCTCCTGCCTGAGCCCACTCGCCCCGGAGCCCGGCAGCTGTAGTAGGCTGTTAACCCAGTGGCTGGTCCACACGCAGTGGGTGTCCCGCAGGGGCCAGGCCCTCGGGAGCCATTGCGGTCTAAGGCAGGGGATGCCGCCCCCGTCTACCAGGAGTGTGCTGGGTGGCTGCCGTGACCCACCCCAGAGGTGGCTGCATCTCAGCGGTGGAGGAAGCGGTAAACTGAGATACTGAGGGGGAGGGGAAATTACATTCTCCAAGGACTGGTCTTTGCCTCGCCGTCTGGTCCTGGAATAGGAGCCAGGTGCCCTGGCTGCCAGCCCCCCTGCTCTAACCACTAAACCCCACTCCCCTCCCGAGCCAGGGAGACAACCCAGGACTCTGGTTTCCAGCCTCCCCCTCCTGCCTCCACAGCTCTCACCACCAGGCTCCACTCCCCTCTCAGTCAGGGCCAGAACCCAGTAGTCCTGGCTGGCAGCGCCCGTGTCATGGGGCGTGGGGGAGCCCCCAGCCCTGCCCCCCACCCGCAGCCGGAGGGGACTCTCAGGCGGCAGGTAGAGGAGAAGGGCTGCTGGGGCACAGACTTGTGACAGGAGCCAGGAGCAGCCACCCCAGCCTGGGGGGGGCCCAGAGCCCCTGCCCCTGCCCCCCAGGCCAGCGAGGGTCCTTCCCCCCCTGCCACGGGTCCTGCCCCCCAGGCCAGCGAGGGTCCTTCCCCCCCCGCCATGGGTCCTGGCCCCCAGCCGCCCTGCCCGGCTTTGTGCTGCCCCCGGCCTCAGGGATGGAGCCGCCTTCCCCAGCCGGCCCCCGGCCGCTGCACGCACGGTGCTGCAGTGCCCGGGGAACACGAACGAACACGCGCACACAGAGATAGTCACACGCGCACACACGCCCACACAGAGCTAGTCACACGCGCACACACGCCCACACGCCCACACAGAGATAGTCACACGCACGCACACGCACACACGCTCACACAGAGATAGTCACACGCACACACACGCCCACACGCGCACACAGAGATAGTCACACACACACACACGCCCACACAGAGATAGTCACACGCGCACACACGCCCACACAGAGATAGTCACACGCACACACACGCCCACACAGAGATAGTCACACGCACACACACGCCCACACGTGCACACAGAGATAGTCACACACACACACACGCCCACACAGAGATAGTCACACGCACACACACGCCCACACAGAGATAGTCACACGCACACACACGCCCACACGCGCACACAGAGATAGTCACACACACACACGCCCACACAGAGATAGTCACACGCACACACACGCCCACACGCGCACACAGAGATAGTCACACACACACACACGCCCACACAGAGATAGTCACACGCGCACACACGCCCACACGCGCACACAGAGATAGTCACACACACACACACGCCCACACAGAGATAGTCACACGCACGCACACGCCCACACGCCCACACAGAGATAGTCACACGCACACACACGCCCACACAGAGATAGTCACACGCACACACACGCCTACACGCGCACACAGAGATAGTCACACGCACACACAGGGATAGTCACACGCACACACACGCACACACTCTCACACAGAGATAGTCTCACACACACACACACAGATAGTCACATACACACACACAGAGATAGTCACACACACACAGTCACACACACACACACAGATAGTCACACACACAATCACACACACACACACACAGAGATAGTCACACACACACACGCGCACACAGAGATAGTCACACGCACACACACGCCCACACGCGCACAGAGATAGTCACACACACACACGCGCACACAGAGATAGGCACACGCACACACACGCCCACACGCGCACACAGAGATAGTCACACACGCACACACACGCCCACACGCGCACACAGAGATAGTCACACACACACACACACACGCCCACACGCGCACACAGAGATAGTCACACACACGCGCGCGCACACAGAGATAGTCACACACACACGCGCGCACACAGAGATAGTCACACGCACACACACGCCCACACGCGCACACAGAGATAGTCACACACACACGCCCACACGCGCACACAGAGATAGTCACACACACACAGTCACATGTGCGCGTGCACACAGAGATAGTCACACACACGCCCACACGCTCACACAGAGATAGTCACACACACGCCCACACGCTCACACAGAGATAGTCACACACACACGCGCGCGCACACAGAGATAGTCACACACACACGCCCACACGCACACACAGAGATAGTCACACACACACACACGCCCACACGCGCGCACAGAGAGTCACACACACAGTCACACACACACAGATAGTCACACACACACACACACAGTCACACACACACACAGAGATAGTCACACACACACAGTCACACACACACACACACAGAGATAGTCACACACACACACGCCCACATGCACACGCGCACACACAGAGTCACTCCAGACCAGCACAGGACAATGGGAATCACACACACACACAGACACACACAGTCACACACACACAGTCACACACACAGACACACACACACACACACACAGGCACTCCAGACCAGCACAGGACAGTGGGAATCACACACACACACCCACACACACACCCACACACACACACACACAGTCACTCCAGACCAGCACAGCACAGCACAGCGGGAACCACACAACAAAGCCACCAGCGGATGCAACGCCAGGGTGAACACGGGCCCGCGGGCGAGCACAAAACCCCCACGACGTCACAGCCTGCTCCAACCACCAGGCCCCACTGCCCCGGCAGGGCCAGAACCCGGGCGTCCCGGCTGGCTCTAACCAGCAGGCCCCGCTCCCCGCCCGGCAGGTGCATGGACGTCCTGGAGCTGTCGGAGCGGCAGGCCTTGCTGACGTTCCACCACCACACGCTGCAGCTGTACTGCTCCGTGTGCGCCCTGGGCAACAACCGGGTGGCCCACGCCCTGTGCAGCCACGTGGACGAGTCCCAGCTGCTCTACGCCCTGGAGAGCCCCCACCTGCCCGGGCCGCTGCGCGCCGGCTACTACGACCTGCTCATGGCCATGCACCTGGACTCGGCCAAGCGGGCCCGGCTCACCATGAGCAGCGAGTTCATCGTGCCCATGACGGAGGCCACCAAGAGCATCCGCCTGTTCCCCCCGGGCAGCCAGGCGCCCGGCCTGCCCGGCGTGGGCATGAGCACCTGCCTGCGGCCCCCCCTGCACTTCGCCCCGCCCTGCGCCCTCAGCCTCAGCCCCGCGCACCACCAGCTCAGCCCGGCGCTGCCGCTGGAGGCGCTGAAGCGCAAGGCGCTGGCCATGCTGACGGAGGCGGTGCAGGACGGGGGCCAGCACAGCCGGGACCCGGTGGGCGGGAGCGTGGAGTTCCACTTCGTGCCCGTGCTCAAGCTGGTCTGCACCCTGCTGGTCATGGGCGTCCTCGGGGACGCGGAGACGCGCCACGTGCTGCGCCTCATCGAGCCGGCGGTGTTCGGCGAGGGGGGCCGGGGCGAGGCGCCGGAGCCGGAGGGGGCCGAGGCCGGCGAGCAGGAGGAGGGGCTGGAGGAGGGGCTGCTGCAGATGAAGCTGCCAGAGTCGGTCAAGCTGCAGGTGAGAGACCCGCGGCGCGGAATCCCTGCCCCCCTTCTCCCCGTGGGGCGGAATCCCTGCCCCCCTTCTCCCCGTGGGGCGGAATCCCTGCCCCCCTTCTCCCCGTGGGGCCGAATCCCTGCCCCCCTTCTCCCCGTGGGGCGGAATCCCTGCCCCCCTTCTCCCTGCAGGGCGGAATCCCTGCCCCCCTTCTCCCCTCCCTGCCCCCCTTCTCCCCGCGGGGCGGAATCCCTGCCCCCCTTCTCCCCGCGGGGCGGAATCCCTGCCCCCCTTCTCCCCGCGGGGCGGAATCCCTGCCCCCCTTCTCCCCGCGGGGCGGAATCCCTGCCCCCCTTCTCCCCGCGGGGCGGAATCCCTGCCCCCCTTCTCCCCGCGGGGTGGAATCCCTGCCCCCCTTCTCCCCGTGGGGCGGAATCCCTGCCCCCCTTCTCCCCGCGGGGCGGAATCCCTGCCCCCCTTCTCCCCGTGGGGCGGAATCCCTGCCCCCCTTCTCCCCGCGGGGCGGAATACCTGCCCCCCTTCTCCCCGTGGGGCCGAATCCCTGCCCCCCTTCTCCCCGTGGGGCGGAATCCCTGCCCCCATCTCCCCGTGGGGCGGAATCCCTGCCCCCCTTCTCCCCGCGGGGCCGAATCCCTGCCCCCATCTCCCCGTGGGGCGGAATCCCTGCCCCCCTTCTCCCCGCAGGGCGGAATCCCTGCCCCCATCTCCCCGTGGGGCGGAATCCCTGCCCCCCTTCTCCCCGCGGGGCGGAATCCCTGCCCCCATCTCCCCGCGGAGCGGAATCCCTGCCCCCATCTCCCCGTGGGGCGGAATCCCTGCCCCCCTTCTCCCCGCAGGGCGGAATCCCTGCCCCCCTTCTCCCCGTGGGGCCGAATCCCTGCCCCCCTTCTCCCCGCAGGGTGGAATCCCTGCCCCCCTTCTCCCCGCGGGGCCGAATCCCTGCCCCCATCTCCCCGTGGGGCGGAATCCCTGCCCCCCTTCTCCCCGTGGGGCGGAATCCCTGCCCCCGTCTCCCCGTGGGGTGGAATCCCTGCCCCCCTTCTCCCCGTGGGGCGGAATCCCTGCCCCCGTCTCCCCGTGGGGTGGAATCCCTGCCCCCCTTCTCCCCGCGGGGCGGAATCCCTGCCCCCCTTCTCCCCGTGGGGCGGAATCCCTGCCCCCGTCTCCCCGTGGGGTGGAATCCCTGCCCCCCTTCTCCCCGTGGGGCGGAATCCCTGCCCCCGTCTCCCCGTGGGGTGGAATCCCTGCCCCCCTTCTCCCCGCGGGGCGGAATCCCTGCCCCCCTTCTCCCCGCGGGGCGGAATCCCTGCCCCCCAGGTCTGCCCACCCCCCTCTCCAATTGCCCCGGAGCCTGGCACTGAGGGGCCGCTCCCCGCAGATGTGCCACCTGCTGCAGTACTTCTGTGACCGGGAGCTGCAGCACCGGGTGGAGGCGATCATCGCCTTCTCCGAGCGCTACATGGAGCGGCTGCAGAGCAACCAGCGCCAGCGCTACGGCCTCCTCATGCAGGCCTTCACCATGTCGGCCGCCGAGACCGCCCGGCGCACCCGCGAGTTCCGCTCGCCCCCCCAGGAGCAGGTACCCGCCCCTCGCTGGCTCCGGCCCCGCCCCTCCCTGTCCACCCTGGCTCCGGCACCGCCCCGCCCCTCCCTGCCCACGCTGGCTCCGGCACCGCCCCGCCCCTCCCTGCCCACCCTGGCTCCGGCACCCGCCCTGCCCCTCCCTGCCCACCCTGGCTCCGGCACCCGCCCCGCCCCTCCCTGCCCACGCTGGCTCCAGCACCCGCCCCTCGCTGGCTCCGGCACCCGCCCCTCGCTGGCTCCGGCCCCGCCCCTCCCTGTCCACCCTGGCTCCGGCACCGCCCCGCCCCTCCCTGCCCACGCTGGCTCCGGCACCGCCCCGCCCCTCCCTGCCCACCCTGGCTCCGGCACCCGCCCTGCCCCTCCCTGCCCACCCTGGCTCCGGCACCCGCCCCTCCCCTCCCCTCCCTGCCCACGCTGGCTCTGGCACCCGCCCCTCCCCCTCCCTGCCCACCCTGGCTCCGGCACCCGCCCCTCCCTGCCCACCCTGGCTCGGGCACTGCCCTGCCCATACCTGCCCGCCCTGGCTCCAACACTGGCCCCGGCTCCAACACCCGCCCTGCGCATCCCTGGCCACCCTAACTCCAGCATCCGCCCCACCCCTCCCTGCCCACCCTGGCTCCGGCTCCGGCACCCGCCCCTCCCTACCCATCCTGGCTCCGGCACCCACCCCTCCTTGCCCACCCTGGCTCCGGCACCCGCCCCTTCCTGCCCACCCTGGCTCGGGCACTTCCCCGCCCATCCCTGCCCGCCCCGGCTCCAACACCCGCCCCGGCTCCAACACCCGCCCCGCCCATCCCTGGCCACCCTGGCTCTGGCACCCGCCCCTCCCCTCCCCTCCTCTCCCGCCCAGCACTCTCCTCAGGGACACAAGATCCCTGGCTCCGGGGTGGTGCCAGCCCCTGAATGGCTCCAGGATGTCTGGGCCAGGGCAGGGGGTGCTGTGGAGCAGGGCGAGGGAGGAGAGGACGGGGCCTGCTGCTGCCTCCCACAGTCCCCTGCAGCTTCCAGGGATCTGCTACCCCCCTCACCCCCCCTGCCCCCCCAGATCAACATGCTGCTGCACTTCAAGAACGGGGCGGACGAGGAGGAGTGCCCGGTGTCCGAGGAGATCCGCGCCGAGCTGCTGGACTTCCACACGGATCTGCTGAGCCACTGCGGTGAGGGGCCCCGCCCGCCAGCCCCCTGCCCTGGGACCCTCCTGCAGCCCCCTGCCCGGGCCTGTCCGACTGGGCGCCCCCCCCCAGCACCCGGGGCCCGTGACACCCCTCCCCCCCAGCACCCGGGGCCCGTGACACCCCCCCCCAGCACCCGGGGCCCGTGACACCCCCCCCCCCCAGCACCCGGGGCCCGTGTGTTGCCGCAGTGGGGGGTGTTGCTACAGTCGGTGCTTGCGGTAGGGGTGCGCTTCCTTCAGTCCCCTGCGCTCTGGGGGGGGGGCCGGGCGTGGTTAGGGACGAGGGGCGGGCGGGGCGACCCCAGGCGGGGGGGAGGCTGACGGCTCCGGGTCCCTGCGCTCGGGGGGGGGGGCCGGGCGTGGTTAGGGACGAGGGGCGGGCGGGGCGACCCCAGGCGGGGGGGGAAGGGGGGAGGCTGACGGCTCCGGGTCCCTGCGCTCTGGGGGGGGGGCGGGCGTGGTTAGGGACGAGGGGCGGGCGGGGCGACCCCAGGCGGGGGGGAGGTTGCTGGCTCCGGGTCCCTGCGCTCTGGGGGGGGGGGGCGGGCGTGGTTAGGGACGAGGGGCGGGCGGGGCGACCCCAGGCGGGGGGGGAGGGGGGGAGGCTGACGGCTCCGGGTCCCTGCGCTCTGGGGGGGCGGGCGTGGTTAGGGACGAGGGGCGGGCGGGGCGACCCCAGGCGGGGGGGAGGGGAGGAGGCTGACGGCTCCGGGTCCCTGCGCTCTGGGGGGGGGCGGGTGTGGTTAGGGACGAGGGGCGGGCGGGGCGACCCCAGGCGGGGGGGAGGGGAGGAGGCTGACGGCTCCGGGTCCCTGCGCTCTGGGGGGGGGCGGGCGTGGTTAGGGACGAGGGGCGGGCGGGGCGACCCCAGGCGGGGGGGAAGGGGGGAGGCTGACGGCTCCGGGTCCCTGCGCTCTGGGGGGGGCCGGGCGTGGTTAGGGACGAGGGGCGGGCGGGGCGACCCCAGGCGGGGGGGAAGGGGGGAGGCTGACGGCTCCGGGTCCCTGCGCTCTGGGGGGGGCTGGGCGTGGTTAGGGACGAGGGGCGGGCGGGGCGACCCCAGGCGGGGGGGAAGGGGGGAGGCTGACGGCTCCGGGTCCCTGCGCTCTGGGGGGGGGCCGGGCGTGGTTAGGGACGAGGGGCGGGCGGGGCGACCCCAGGCGGGGGGGAGGTTGCTGGCTCCGGGTCCCTGCGCTCTGGGGGGGGGGGCGGGCGTGGTTAGGGACGAGGGGCGGGCGGGGCGACCCCAGGCGGGGGGGAGGTTGCTGGCTCCGGGTCCCTGCGCTCTGGGGGGGGGGCGGGCGTGGTTAGGGACGAGGGGCGGGCGGGGCGACCCCAGGCGGGGGGGAGGGGGGGAGGCTGACGGCTCCGGGTCCCTGCGCTCTGGGGGGGCGGGCGTGGTTAGGGACGAGGGGCGGGCGGGGCGACCCCAGGCGGGGGGGAGGGGAGGAGGCTGACGGCTCCGGGTCCCTGCGCTCTGGGGGGGGGCGGGCGTGGTTAGGGACGAGGGGCGGGCGGGGCGACCCCAGGCGGGGGGGAGGGGAGGAGGCTGACGGCTCCGGGTCCCTGCGCTCTGGGGGGGGGCGGGCGTGGTTAGGGACGAGGGGCGGGCGGGGCGACCCCAGGCGGGGGGGAGGGGAGGAGGCTGACGGCTCCGGGTCCCTGCGCTCTGGGGGGGGGCGGGCGTGGTTAGGGACGAGGGGCGGACGGGGCGATCCCGGGTGGGGGGGAGGTTGCTGGCTCCGGGTCCCGCGCTGCCCGTCACACCCGCGCTCCCCCAGGCATCGAGGCGGAGGCGGGGCAGGAGGCGGAGGCCGAGGAGGCGTCGCTGCGGCGCCGTCTGGCCGCGCTGGTGCAGAAGGTGCTGAGTCTGCGCAGGAAGGAGCAGGCGGAGGAGTCGCCCCCGGAGGAGGAGCCGGCGCCCAGTGAGCGGGGGGGGACCCGGCCCTGCTCTGCCCTCGCGCGGGGTCCTGCTCGGGGGGGGGCCTCGTCTTCGGCCCCCCAGAGCGGAGAGATCCTGAGCCAGGGCCCCGAGGTGCCGTCTTGGGCTCCAGGCCCCAGGGGCCATTTGCCTCTGAGCCCCGACCCCCAGCCGCCTGGAGCCCCCCAGCCCTGTGCCCTCCCTGGTGCCTCCCTGCCCCCCAGCCGCCTGGAGCCCCCCAGCCCTGTGCCCTCCCTGGTGCCTCCCTGCCCCCCAGCCGCCTGGAGCCCCCCCGCCCTGTGCCCCCCCTGGTGCCCCCCAGCCGCCTGGATCCTCCCCCGCCCTGTGCCCCCCCTGGTGCCCCCCAGCCGCCTGGAGCCCCCCCACCCTGTGCCCCCCCTGGTGCCCCCCAGCCGCCTGGAGCCCCCCAGCCCTGTGCCCCCCCTGGTGCCCCCCCAGCCGCCTGGAGCCCCCCAGCCCTGTGCCCTCCTTGGTGCCCCCCCAGCCGCCTGGAGCCCCCCCGCCCTGTGCCCCCCCTGGTGCCCCCCCAGCCGCCTGGAGCCCCCCAGCCCTGCACCCCCCCTGGTGCCCCCCCAGCCGCCTGGAGCCCCCCTGCCCTGTGCCCCCCCCTGATGCCCCCATAGCTGCCTGGAGCCCCCCTGCTCTGTGCCCTCCCTGGTACCCCCTGCCCCCCAGCCGCCTGGAACCCCTCAGCCCTGTGCCCTCCCTGCCCCCCAGCCGCAGCTCAGAGCTTCGAGTACAAGGGTGACACACCTGCAATCAGCATGTGAACCAGCAAATCGTAACCTGCCCATGGACACCTTGCATGTGACCCCGCCCTCCTGCCCCCCCCCCGTGGCCTGGCCCCGCCCTCCTGCCCCCCCCCCGTGGCCTGGCCCCGCCCTGCTGCCCCCTCCCCCTGTGGCCTGGCCCCGCCCCTCCTCCCCCCCCGTGGCCTGGCCCCGCCCTCCTGCCCCCCCCCCCGTGGCCTGGCCCCGCCCTGCTGCCCCCTCCCCCTGTGGCCTGGCCCCGCCCTGCTGCCCCCCTCCCCCCATGGCCTGGCCACGCCCCTCCCCCCCCCCCGTGGCCTGGCCCCGCCCTGCTGCCCCCCTCCCCCCATGGCCTGGCCACGCCCCTCCCCCCCCCGTGGCCTGGCCCCGCCCTGCTGCCCCCCTCCCCCCATGGCCTGGCCACGCCCCTCCCCCCCCCGTGGCCTGGCCCCGCCCTGCTGCCCCCCTCCCCCCATGGCCTGGCCATGCCCCTCCCCCCCCCCCCGTGGCCTGGCCCCGCCCTCTCCCGCCGCCCCCGTGCCTGACTCGGACTCCCCGCGCCAGGCTCGCTGCAGGAGCTGGTCTCGCACACCGTGGTGCACTGGGCGCAGGAGTCCTTCATCCAGAGCCCGGCGCTGGTGCGCATCATGTTCAGCCTGCTGCACCGGCAGTACGACGCCATCGGGGAGCTGCTGCGCGCCCTGCCCCGCGCCTACACCATCAACGCCGTGTCCGTGGGCGACGCCATGGGCCTGCTGGAGAGCCTGGGGCAGATCCGCTCCCTGCTCATCGTGCAGATGGGCCCCGAGGAGGAGACCCTCATGATCCAGAGCATCGGGTACCTGCCCCGCCCCCGCCCCGGGGCCCCTCTATCGCCTCGGCCCCGCCCCCGCCCTGCGGTCCCTCTATTGCCTGGGCTCTGGGGTCCCCCCATTGCCCTGCCCCCGCCGTGGGGTCCCTGTATCGCCTGGGCCCCGCCCCGGGGCCCCCCATCGCCTGGGCCCCGCCCCCGCCCTGGGATCCCCCCGTCGCCTGGGCCCTGCCCCCGCCCTGGGGTCCCCCCATTTCCTGGGCCCCCGAGGCCTGGGGTCTCCACGCACTCTACCCTGCTCATGCCCTGCCCCCCTCCCCTTGGCTTGTGGGGATCCACCCCTGGACGTGGGCCCCCGGCCCCTCTCCCTGCTCTGCATCCCCCCAACCGGGCTCCCTGGCGGGAGGCCAGCAGGCCACACGACTCAGCATTGAGTGTCCAGCCCCCCGGCCACCACGTCCCCCTCCCTCCGCAGGAACATCATGAACAACAAAGTCTTCTACCAGCACCCCAACCTCATGCGGGCGCTGGGCATGCACGAGACGGTCATGGAGGTGATGGTCAACGTGCTGGGCGGGGGCGAGTCCAAGGTGAGTGCGGGGGGCCGGCGGGAGGGGCCGTGGGGTGTGGGGGGCCAGCGTGCGGGGTGCCTGGGCCAGGGCGGGAGGGGCCGTGGGGTGCGGGGGGCCAGCGTGCGGGGGGCCTGGGCCATGGCGGGAGGGGCCGTGGGGTGCGGGGGGCCAGCGTGCGGGGGGCCTGGGCCGGGGCGGGAGGGGCCGTGGGGTGTGGGGGGCCAGCGTGCGGGGGGCCTGGGCCGGGGCGGGAGGGGCCGTGGGGTGCGGGGGGCCAGCGTGCGGGGGGCCTGGGCCGTGGCGGGAGGGGCCGTGGGGTGCGGGGGCCAGCGTGCGGGGGGCCTGGGCCGGGGCGGGAGGGGCCGTGGGGTGCGGGGGGGCCAGCGTGCGGGGGGCCTGGGCCGGGGCGGGAGGGGCCGTGGGGTGCGGGGGGGCCAGCGTGCGGGGTGCCTGGGCCGGGGCGGGAGGGGCCGTGGGGTGCGGGGGGCCAGCGTGCGGGGTGCCTGGGCCGGGGCGGGAGGGGCCGTGGGGTGCGGGGGCCAGCGTGCGGGGTGCCTGGGCTGGGGTGGGAGGGGCCGTGGGGTGCGGGGGGCCAGCGTGCGGGGTGCCTGGGCCGGGGCGGGAGGGGCCGTGGGGTGCGGGGGGGCCAGCGTGCGGGGGGCCTGGGCCGGGGCGGGAGGGGCCGTGGGGTGATGGCTCTGTCCGGGCGCGCTGGTCGTCCCTGGGCCGGCTGGTCTGAGCGATGGGCTGGTGTCGATCCCAGTGAGCTCTGCTGGGGGGGGCCGCTCGGAACCGACCCCCCGTCGCTCTGGAGAGGGCCGGTGGGCACCCCCAGGGCAGGCCCCGAAAGGCAATGTGTTCGTGGATCTCATTGGGTCTGTCTACACTACCCCGCTAGTAGGGGGTAATGTAGGCATACCGAACGTGCTAATGAAGCCCGGGATTTGAATTTCCCGGGCTTCATTTGCATAAACTGGGCACCGCCATTTTTAAATCCCTGCTCGTTCGAACCCCGTGCAGCGCGGCTACACACGGCACGGGCTAGATAGTTGGAACGAGGAAGCCATTCCGCACTATCTACGCCTCGGCTACACACGGCACGGGCTAGATAGTTGGAACGAGGAAGCCATTCCGCACTATCTACGCCTCGGCTACGCGCGGCACGGGCTAGATAGTTGGAACGAGGAAGCCATTCCGCACTATCTACGCCTCGGCTACGCGCGGCACGGGCTAGATAGTTGGAACTAGGAAGCCATTCCGCACTATCTACGCCTCGGCTACGCGCGGCACGGGCTAGATAGTTGGAACGAGGAAGCCATTCCGCACTATCTACGCCTCGGCTACGCGCGGCACGGGCTAGATAGTTGGAACTAGGAAGCCATTCCGCACTATCTACGCCTCGGCTACGCGCGGCACGGGCTAGATAGTTGGAACTAGGAAGCCATTCCGCACTATCTACGCCTCGGCTACGCGCGGCACGGGCTAGATAGTTGGAACTAGGAAGCCATTCCGCACTATCTACGCCTCGGCTACGCGCGGCACGGGCTAGATAGTTGGAACTAGGAAGCCATTCCGCACTATCTACGCCTCGGCTACGCGCGGCACGGGCTAGATAGTTGGAACTAGGAAGCCATTCCGCACTATCTACGCCTCGGCTACGCGCGGCACGGGCTAGATAGTTGGAACTAGGAAGCCATTCCGCACTATCTACTCCTCGGCTACGCGCGGCACGGGCTAGATAGTTGGAACTAGGAAGCCATTCCGCACTATCTACGCCTCGGCTACGCGCGGCACGGGCTAGATAGTTGGAACTAGGAAGCCATTCCGCACTATCTACGCCTCGGCTACGCGCGGCACGGGCTAGATAGTTGGAACTAGGAAGCCATTCCGCACTATCTACTCCTCGGCTACGCGCGGCACGGGCTAGATAGTTGGAACTAGGAAGCCATTCCGCACTATCTACGCCTCGGCTACGCGCGGCACGGGCTAGATAGTTGGAACGAGGAAGCCATTCCGCACTATCTACGCCTCGGCTACGCGCGGCACGGGCTAGATAGTTGGAACTAGGAAGCCATTCCGCACTATCTACGCCTCGGCTACGCGCGGCACGGGCTAGATAGTTGGAACTAGGAAGCCATTCCGCACTATCTACGCCTCGGCTACGCGCGGCACGGGCTAGATAGTTGGAACTAGGAAGCCATTCCGCACTATCTACGCCTCGGCTACGCGCGGCACGGGGTTCGAACAAGCCGGCATTTCAAAATGGCGGTGCCCAGTTTATGCAATTGAAGCCCGGGAAATTCAAATCCTGGGCTTCATTTGCACGTTTGGTATGCATACATTACCCCCTAGTGCGCACTAGCTGGGTAGTGTAGACAGACCCATCCAGGTTTGGGGGGAGGCCTCCAACGCCCAGGACCTCTGCACTAGGCACAGGACTGTGGCCGTCTATGGCAGGAGAGCTGCCAGCCTGGCCACCAAAGGCCACATGCGAACCCAGGAGCAGGTTTGCATGAAAATCAAGTTGGTCCAGTGAGACCCCCGACCCTGAGCCCTGAGCTTAGAACATAAGAACGGCCAGACTGGGTCAGACCAAAGGTCCATCTAGCCCAGTAGCCTCTCTGCCGACAGCGGCCAACCCTAGGGACCCTGGAGGGGATGGACCGAAGACAATGACCAAGCCATTTGTCTGGTGCTATCCCTCTCCCGCCTTCCACAAACAGAGGCCAGGGACACCATTCCTACCCCCTGGCTAATAGCACTCCATGGACCCAACCTCCATGAATGTATCTAACTTCTCTTTAAACCCTGTTCTAGTCCTAGCCTTCACAGCCTCCTGCAGCAAGGAGTTCCACAGGTTGACTGTGCGCTGTGTGAAGAACTTTCTTTTATTAGTTTTAAACCTGCTCCCCATTAATTTCATTTGGTGTCCTCTAGTTCTTCTATTTAGGGAACTAATAAATAACTTTTCTGTATCAGCCCTCCCCACACTACTCATGATTTTATAGACCTCTATCATATCCCCCCTCAGTCTCCTCTTTTCTAAGCTGAAAAGTCCCAGTCTCTTTAGCCTCTCCTCATATGGGACCCGTTCCAAACCCCTGATCATTGTAGTTGCCCTTTTCTGAACCCTTTCTGAGGCCAAAATCTTTTCTGGGGTGAGGAGACCACGTCTGTACACAGTACTGAAGATATGGCGTCCCATAGTTTGATACTTCCCCACCTCCTCCTTCCCCTGGCTTCCCCTTCCAGCTCCCTCCTCCCTTGTTTCCCCCTCCCCTCTCCCACCTCCTTTTCCCAGTCTCCCCAGAGGTTAATCCCCCCCCAGTTTTGTTAAATAAAGAGAGTTTCTATTTTTGAACACACGTGTCCTTTATTTTGTACATCAGGAAGGGGGGCCAGGGAAGGGTAAGTGGAAGGAGGTGAGGGAGGGATGGGGCTCGAGCCCCCGATGGGGAGGACTGGGGTGGCTCTGCGGGCTCCTGGGGGTGGAAGCTCTCCTGCAGGGCCTCCTGGATCCTGACGCCCCCCGACTGACCCCCCCGGATGGCAGCCTGCGGCAAGTGCAGCCGGGCTGATGGCCGAGCGCTGTGACGTGCCGAGTGCGGGCGCTCAGGGCACTCCGAGCCAGGACTGCTTTGCTGTCCCTCAGCGAGGCAGAAAGCAAGCGGGGAGCCCTGAGAACGGTCTGTCCGGGGTGGGGGTCGGCTAGCCTGAGGCAGCAGCCCCACACTCTGTCCTAAGCGGCTCCCTGCCGGCCCTAGCCCCGGCTCGCTGGCAGGTCTCGACGCGCTCGCTGGAATGCGCTAACCGCGTCGGCGCTGTCGTGTGGACGTACCCGGGGCGCGGGCTCTCGTACCCCTGTGCAGGTTGCAGGGTGACGCCGAGAGGAGGCTGCTGCAGGCTCGGGGGGGGGGGGGGAGCGAGACCCGGCCCCTCCAACACCCTGTGCCCCCCCAGGAGATTCGCTTCCCCAAGATGGTCACCAACTGCTGCCGCTTCCTGTGCTACTTCTGCCGCATCAGCCGCCAGAACCAACGCTCCATGTTCGACCACCTGAGCTACCTGCTGGAGAACAGCAGCATCGGGCTGGGTGAGCGGGGCGGCGTGACACGCGCGTGCAAACACCTCGCACGCTGCCCCGCCCCGGGCACTAACCCCCTTCTCCCCTAGGCATGCGGGGATCCACCCCCCTGGACGTGGCCGCCGCCTCCGTCATCGACAACAACGAGCTGGCCCTGGCGCTGCAGGAGCAGGACCTGGAGAAGGTGGGGGGCGGGGGGCAGGGCGGGGGAGGGGCAGGCTGGCGGGGGGGGGGGATGTTTGGAGCCAGATCCGCCGCTGGGGTAGGTGGGCATCGGTCCCCCCGCTCCTGGCCCCTCCCGGAGCCCCATGGTCTGCGTGCTCTGCCCCCAGGTGGTGACGTACCTGGCCGGCTGTGGCCTGCAGAGCTGCCCCATGCTGCTGTCCAAGGGGTACCCCGACATCGGCTGGAACCCCTGCGGGGGCGAGCGCTACCTGGACTTCCTGCGCTTCGCCGTCTTCGTCAACGGTGAGCCGGGGGGGCTGGGAGGGGCACCCCAGGGCGACTGGCTCAGAGCCAGCCCCTGCCCCAGCCTGGGGGTCCTGCTCTATAGGGCACCAGGCCAGCCACACTGAGCACATCTGCTCCCCACACTGGCCATAAGAAGTCACCCCCACCTCCCTCAGACACCCCAGTGCTCCCTGTGCCCCCCCAGCCCCCCTCACACAGGGGAGAGGTTATAACCCATCCCCCCACCTCCCTCACACACCCCAGTGCTCCCTGTGCCCCCCCAGCCTCCCTTACACGGGAGAGGTTATAACCCAGGTCAGTGCAGAGCGTGTTGTGGTGCACAGACCCCCCAGCGGGGGAAGGAGGCAGGTGGGAGCAGGTGCTGGAGCAGGCGGGGAAGCAAGCAGGGGAGCAGGCCCAGAGCAGGAGCCGGAGCAGGGTGGGAGCAGGTGGGGAGCAGACAGGGAAGCAAGCGGGGAGCAGGCTGGAGCAGGCGGGGAAGCGAGCAGGGAGCAGGCGGGGAAGCGAGCGGGGAGCAGGCGGGGAATCGAGCGGGGGAGCAGGCCGGAGCAGGCGGGGAAGCGAGCGGGGAGCAGGCGGGGAAGCGAGCGGGGAGCAGGCCGGAGCAGGCGGGGAAGCGAGCGGGGAGCAGGCGGGGAAGCGAGCGGGGAGCAGGCCGGAGCAGGCAGGGAAGCGAGCGGGGAGCAGGCCGGAGCAGGCAGGGAAGCGAGCGGGGAGCAGGCGGGGAAGCGAGCGGGGAGCAGGCTGGAGCAGGCAGGGAAGCGAGCGGGGAGCAGGCGGGGAAGCGAGCTGGGAGCAGGCAGGGAATCGAGCGGGGGAGCAGGCCGGAGCAGGCGGGGAAGCGAGCGGGAGCAGGCAGGGAATCAAGCGGGGGAGCAGGCCGGAGCAGGCGGGGAAGCGAGCGGGGAGCAGGCGGGGAAGCGAGCGGGGAGCAGGCCGGAGCAGGCAGGGAAGCGAGCGGGGAGCAGGCCGGAGCAGGCAGGGAAGCGAGCGGGGAGCAGGCGGGGAAGCGAGCGGGGAGCAGGCTGGAGCAGGCAGGGAAGCGAGCGGGGAGCAGGCGGGGAAGCGAGCTGGGAGCAGGCAGGGAATCGAGCGGGGGAGCAGGCCGGAGCAGGCGGGGAAGCGAGCGGGAGCAGGCAGGGAATCAAGCGGGGGAGCAGGCCGGAGCAGGCGGGGAAGCGAGCGGGGAGCAGGCGGGGAGCAGGCGGGGAAGCGAGCGGGGAGCAGGCGGGCAGCAGGGCGGGAGCGAGCCCCTTGCTAGGGAGCCGGTCTCGGACGGAAGAGTCCCAGAAGGTGCCAGCCCCCACCACTGGTCCCCGTGCGCCCGCCTTGGCCTGACGCGCCGCCCCCGCAGGCGAGAGCGTGGAGGAGAACGCCAACGTGGTGGTGCGCTTGCTGATCCGGCGGCCCGAGTGCTTCGGGCCGGCCCTGCGCGGGGAGGGCGGCAGCGGGCTGCTGGCTGCCATCGAGGAGGCCATCAAGATCTCGGAGGACCCGGCCCGGGATGGCCCCACGGTCAAGAAGGACCGGCGGCGGGAGCTGTGCGTGTGGGCGCGGTGCACGTGGGCCGGGGTGGTGGTGCGCACCGTGCCGCGTGGGTGCATGCACGGGGGCGGACGCCATGTGTTCTGAGAGGGGTGTTGGTGCGCGGGGCGTTTGCACACGCACACGCGCTTCGTCATGTGCACTGCGTGTGCGTGGGGCACACCCAGGCAGTGTGTGCGAGCACATGGGCCACGCGTGTGCACCTGTGCCAGGGTGCGTGTGCACGGGCTGAGTGGGCCCTCCCCTCGCCCAACACATTTGCCAGGCACCAGGACGGACGCCCTGCCCCGGAGCCAGAGCCCCCGGTCCCTGCGTGCTGCCCTGCTCAGCGCCGTGCGAGATCCACCAGTGCTTTTCACGCTCGCACCAATGCCCCACACGCTGCCCTCCCCCACAGCCCCCTAAGTCACCCACCTGCGTGTTCCCTCCCCCGTGTGCCAGGCCCGCGCCCACCCTCCCTGCCTGGCTGGGGGCCGCAGGATCCCGCCCCTCACTCGCGCTCTCTGCGCCCCACAGGTTCGGGGGGGAGGAGGTGCACGAGGAGAACCGGGTGCACCTGGGCAACGCCATCATGTCCTTCTACGCGGCGCTGATCGACCTGCTGGGGCGCTGCGCCCCCGAGATGCACGTAAGGGCCGGGCGGGGGGGGGAGGGCGGGGGGGGCCACGGCCGGCGGGTGACACCTGCGCTCTCCCTGCAGCTGATTCAGGCCGGGAAGGGGGAGGCGCTGCGGATCCGGGCCATCCTGCGCTCCCTGGTGCCCCTGGACGACCTGGTCGGCGTCATCAGCCTCCCGCTGCAAATCCCAGCCTTCGGCAAGGGTACGAGCCGGCCTTCCCCGGGGGGCTGGGCAGGGGGGCCGGGGCCTTCCCCGGGGGCCGGGGCCTTCCCTGGGGGCTGGGCAGGGGGACCGGGGCCTTCCCCGGGGGGCTGGTCGGGGGGCAGGGGCCTTCCCCAGGGGGCTGTGCGGGGGGGCTGGGGCCAGGACCTTCCCTGGGGGGCTGGTCAGGGGGGCCGGGGCCTTCCCCGGGGGCTGGGGCCTTCCCTGGGGGCTGGGGCCTTCCCTGGGGGGCTGGGCGGGGGGCCCGGGGCCTTCCCCAGGGGGCTGGTCAGGGAGGCTGGGGCCGGGACCTTCCCTGGGGGCTGGTCGGAGGCCCGGGGCCGGGGCCTTCCCCGGGGGGCTGGGTGGGGGTCCCGGGGCCTTCCCCGGGGGGCTGGTCAGGGGGGCCGGGGCCTTCTCCAGGGGGCTGGGTGGGGGGCCAGGGGGCTGGCTGTCTCTGGGGCGGGAACGGGACGTGGGGCGCTGGCTCCCTTCCGGCTGGGGGGGCCCGGCCTGATGGCTCAGGGATTCTCGGGGTCCCGGCCCGACGGGGGGCCCTGGCGGAGCAGCTGCGACCCGTCCGTGCGCCCGCAGACGGGACCGTGGTGGAGCCGCGCATGTCGGCCGGCTTCGCGCCGGATCACAAGGCGCCCATGGTGCTGTTCCTGGACCGTGTCTACGGCATCGAGAGCCAGGACTTCCTGCTGCACGTGCTGGAGGTCGGCTTCCTGCCCGACATGCGGGCTGCCGCCTCGCTCGACACCGTGAGTGGGGCAGGCCGTGGGGCGGCCGGCGGGGATCCCCTGGGGGCTGGGCCGTGGGGCGGCCGGCGGGGATCCCCTGGGGGCTGGGCCGTGGGGCGGATCTCCCCGCAGTGGGGCAGGGCCGTGGGGCAGTTGGCCGGGATTTGCCTGGACACTGGGCCGTGGGGTGGGCGGCCGGGATCCCCCTGGCCGTGGGGCGGGCGGCTGGCTAGGCAGGGCCGTGGGGCGGGCGGCCGGGATCTCCTGGGGGCTGGGCCGTGGGGCAGAGCTGTGGGGTGGCCAGGCCGTGGGCCCAGGGGGCCGGGATCCCCCCGCCGATGCCCCCCCCGCGCTGCCACCTGCCCCCCCAGGCGGCGTTCAGCACCACGGAGATGGCGCTGGCGCTGAACCGGTACCTGTGCTGCGCCGTGCTGCCCCTGGTCACCAAGTGCGCGCCCCTCTTCGCGGGCACCGAGCACCGCGCCATCATGGTGGACTCCATGCTGCACACCGTGTACCGGCTGTCCCGCGGGCGCGCCCTCACCAAGGCCCAGCGCGACGTCATCGAGGAGTGCCTCATGGCGCTGTGCCGGTACGAGCCCCACCCTCCCTGGGGCGCCTGCAGCTGTCAGGCCTCCTGCCCCCAGGGCCTCTGGCCCCCCAGGCCTCCCTGCCCCCCAGGGCCTCTGGCCCCCCAGGGCTCCCTGCCCCCCAGGGCCTCCTGCCCCCCAAGGCCTCCCTGCCCCCCAGGGCCTCCCGGCCTCCCTGCCCCCCAGGGCCTCCTGCCCCCAGGGCCTCCCTGCCCCCCAGAACCTCCTGTGCCCCAAAGCCTCCTGCCCCCCAGAGCCTCCCTGCCCCCCAGGGCCTCCAGCCCCCCAAGGCTTTCCTGCCCCCCAGGGCCTCCTGCCCCCCAAGGCCTTCCTGCCCCCCAGGGCCTCCCGGCCTCCCTGCCCCCCAGGGCCTCCTGTCCCCCAAAGCCTCCTGCCCCCCAGGGCCTCCCTGCCCCCCAGAATCTCCTGCCTCCCAGGGCATCTGCCCCCAGCCGCTGCTCCACCCCGCCCTGAAGCCTCACTGTCCTTGTCCCGCGAAGCCCTGTGTGGCGGCGCGTGGGGGTCCCGCCTCCTGCACCCCGTAGTGGCCCGGACAGACTCCCCCAGCCGGTAGAACAGGGGGGTTTAGCGCTTCTCTGGGATGCAGCCCAGCACAGATGGGATCTGGTTCCAGGGCCGGCCTAGGATGCCTCAGGCCCCTGGAGATGGGGGAGCCTGGGCCCCTAAACCCCAGCCCCTTCCCCATGATTCCAGACAGAAAACTCCAAATTTCCTCCAGCCCTGCCCCCGCAGCCCGGGCTCACTCCGCCCCCCTGCCGTGTCCCTCTCCCTGGGAGATATGGTGGGACAGGCTGAGGGCCCCTTGCACAGTGACTCCTGCCCTGTCCTGCCACCCGCGGGGGTCACACAGCCCACCGCCCAGCACAGCAACCCGCCAGGTCCCACACTACATCCCGCCATTTGCCTGGGGAAACCCTGCAGCGGGGGGTTCCACAGGTTCACGACCTCTCCCCCGGTGTCCCGGCAGCCTGCTGTGAGCCGCCCTCTCCCCCCAGGTACATCCGTCCCTCCATGCTGCAGCACCTGCTGCGCCGGCTGGTCTTCGACGTGCCCATCCTCAACGAGTTTGCCAAGATGCCCCTGAAGGTGAGGGCAGGGGAGGCGCCGCGGCCGTGGCTGGGCTTGCTCAGGTGGAGAACACCAGGCGGGGGCCACGGCCAGGGCGGTAGGACCGGGTGTAGTGCAGCAGCGGCTGTACCCTCGCGGGGCCGGCTGGACCCTGGCACCCCCCTCGCGGGGCCGGCTGGGCTGTGGGGCCCTGGCACCCCCCTCGCGGGGCCGGCTGGACCCTGGCACCCCCCTCGCGGGGCCGGCTGGGCTGTGGGGCCCTGGCACCCCCCTCGCGGGGCCGGCTGGGCTGTGGGGCCCTGGCACCCCCCTCGCGGGGCCGGCTGGACCCTGGCACCCCCCTCGCGGGGCCGGCTGGGCTGTGGGGCCCTGGCACCCCCCTCGCGGGGCCGGCTGGACCCTGGCACCCCCCTCGCGGGGCCGGCTGGGCTGTCTGGCCCTGGCACCCCCCTCGCGGGGCCGGCTGGGCTGTGGGGCCCTGGCACCCCCCTCGCGGGGCCAGCTGGACCCTGGCACCCCCCTCGCGGGGCCGGCTGGACCCTGGCACCCCCCTCGCGGGGCCGGCTGGACCCTGGCACCCCCCTCGTGGGGCCAGCTGGGCTGTGGGGCCCTGGCACCCCCCTCGCCGGCTGGGCAGTGGGGCACTGGCACCCCCTTCGCGGGGCACAGCCGGCCGGCTAACAGTGCAGCCGCCCTATAGTCCGTGGGGCACGAGCCGGCGCTGGCTCTGGGGGGTCTCCCAGCGCGGTGGCTGCCCCGGGCTGGTGCTGGCAGAGGGCAGGGGGCTGCCCTCCCCCGGTGACTGTGCCCCCCAGCTCCTGACCAACCACTACGAGCGGTGCTGGAAGTACTACTGCCTGCCCACCGGCTGGGCCAGCTACGGCGTCAGCTCCGAGGAGGAGTTACACCTCACCCGCAAGCTCTTCTGGGGCATCTTCGACTCCCTGGCTCACAAGGTGGGGGCAGCGCGGGGGCAGCTGTGAGTGGGGGGGCAGGCCGGGGGAGGGGTGATCGGAGCAGGAAGGGGAGGGAGGCTGGGGGCAGGCGGGGGGAGGGGCAGGCCGGGGGAGGGGCGACCGGGGCAGGAAGGGGAGGGAGGCTGGGGGCAGGCGGGGGGAGGTGCTGACACCCCCCCCCCACAGAAGTTCGACGCGGAGCTGTACAAGCTGGCCATGCCCTGCCTCTGCGCCATCGCTGGGGCCCTGCCCCCCGACTACGTGGACGCCAGCTACTCCTCCAAGACGGAGAAGAAGGCCTCCGTGGACGCCGAGGGCAACTTCGACCCCCGGCCCGTCGAGACCCTCAAGTGAGGAGCCCCCCGACCCCTGCCCCCCATCCCGCCCCCCCGACCTCCAGACCCCCCCATCCCCAGGCCCCCCATCCCTATCCCCCCCAACCCCTTCCTTCCCACTCCTCGTCCCCAGGCCCCCCGACCCCTGCCCCCCATCCCGCCCCCCCGACCCCTGCCTTCCCACTCCTCGTCCCCAGGCCCCCCGACTCCTGCCCCCCATCCCGCCCCCCCGACCTCCATCCCCCCCCATCCCCAGGCCCCCCATCCCCATCCCCCCCAACCCCTGCCTTCCCACTCCTCGTCCCCAGCCCCCCCTCCTGACCTCGGTCCCCCCTCCTCATCCCCAGACCCCCCCCGACCTCTGCTCCCCCTCCTCATCCCCAGACCCCCCCCGACCTCTGCTCCCCCTCCTCATCCCCAGCCCCCCTGACCTCCAGACCCCCCCACATCCCCAGCCCCCCCAACCTCGGCCTCCCCCTCCTGACCCCAGCCCCCCAGTGCGCATCTGCCCTTGGAGCTCCGGGGTCCTGGCCCAGCGCCCTGCGGAGCGGCTCCCCCTTGGGGGGACCAAACAGTCTGGCCCCCAGTGCCCGAGAGGGGCCCCAGCTGCAGCTGCGCCCCCCCCTGAGCGCTGCTCCCCCCACAGCGTCATCATCCCTGAGAAGCTGGACACCTTCATCAACAAGTACGCCGAGCACACGCACGAGAAGTGGGCCTTCGACAAGGTACGGCCCCCCGGCCCTGCTCCCCTCCCCCGCCGGCCCCCCGGCCCTGCTCCCCTCCCCCGCCGGCCCCCCGGCGCTGCTCCCCACCCCGCCGGCCCCCCGGCACTGCTCCCCTCCCCCGCCGGCCCCCTCTGGTGCTGCTCCCCTCCCCCTCCAGCCCCCCGGCGCTGCTCCCCTCCCCCTCCAGGCCGTGACCTGGGACCCTCTGTGACGGCGCATTGGGGTTCCCCCGTCTCCTGCACCCCCGCAATGGCCCGGACAGACTCCCCCAGCCAGTAGAACAGGGGAGTTTATTGCCTTTCCAGGATACAGCCCAGCACAGATGGGATCTGGTTCCAGGGCAGGCCTAGGATGCCTCAGCCCCCTGGAGATGGGGGAGCCTGGGCCCCTAAACCCCAGCCCCTTGCTGAGGCTGCTTCCTGCATGCTCCCAGCCAGAAACCCAGCTCCCTCTCCTCCAGCCCTGCCCCCAGCCCGGCCGGCGTTTCCCTCCCTGCGGGTAGCTGGTCCGCCAGGTTTGGAGCCCCCCTTGCATAATGACTCGCCCCCGCCCTGCTGGGCCGTGCTGCAGCCAGCAGAGGTCGCCCACAGCCCACCCCAGCGCAGCAACCAGCAGGGCCCCCCCCATCACACCTCCCTCCCCCCCATCACACCTCCCTCGGCAGATCCAGAACAACTGGACCTTCGGGGAGACGATCGACGAGGAGGCCAAGACGCACCCCATGCTGCGCCCCTACAAGACCTTCTCCGAAAAGGTACCCCCGGCCGTGGTTCCCCCCCCCCCGCCCCACTGAGACGGGGGAGATCTCGGCCCCCAGCCCCAAGGGGGCCCCGTCTGGCTCCCCCCGAACCCGCCTGGCTTGGCCCGCAGGACAAGGAGATCTACCGCTGGCCCATCAAGGAGTCCCTCAAAGCCATGATGGCCTGGGAGTGGACGGTGGAGAAGCCCGGCGAGGGCGAGGAGGAGAAGAGCGAGAAGAAGAAGACGCGGAAGATCTCGCAGTCGGCCCAAGTGAGGCAGCGCCGCTTGTGGGGGCTCAGGGTCCTGTCCCTGTTCGGGGGGGCAGTGGGGGCTAGTGGTCAGAGCGGGGGCAGGGAGCCGGGTTCTGTCCCTGTTCGGGGGGGCAGTGGGGACTAGTGGTCAGAGCGGGGGCAGGGAGCCGGGTTCTGTCTCTGTTCGGGGAGGCAGTGGGGGCTAGTGGTCAGAGCGGGGGCAGGGAGCCGGGTTCTGTCCCTGTTCGGGGGGGCAGTGGGGGCTAGTGGTCAGAGCGGGGGCAGGGAGCCGGGTTCTGTCCCTGTTCGGGGGGGCAGTGGGGACTAGTGGTCAGAGCGGGGGCGGGGAGCCGGGTTCTGTCCCTGTTCGGGGGGGCAGTGGGGACTAGTGGTCAGAGCGGGGGCAGGGAGCCGGGTTCTGTCTCTGTTCGGGGAGGCAGTGGGGGCTAGTGGTCAGAGCGGGGGCGGGGAGCCGGGTTCTGTCCCTGTTCGGGGGGGCAGTGGGGGCTAGTGGTCAGAGCGGGGGCGGGGAGCCCGGACACCTGGGTCAGTCCCTGTTCGGGGGGGCAGTGGGGGCTAGTGGTCAGAGCGGGGGCGGGGAGCCCGGACACCTGGGTCTGTCCCTGTTCGGGGAGGCAGTGGGGGCTAGTGGTCAGAGCGGGGGCGGGGAGCCCGGACACCTGGGTCTGTCCCTGTTCGGGGGGGCAGTGGGGGCTAGTGGTCAGAGCGGGGGCGGGGAGCCCGGACACCTGGGTCAGTCCCTGTTCGGGGGGGCAGTGGGGGCTAGTGGTCAGAGCGGGGGCGGGGAGCCCGGACACCTGGGTCTGTCCCTGTTCGGGGAGGCAGTGGGGGCTAGTGGTCAGAGCAGGGGCGGGGAGCCGGGTTCTGTCCCTGTTCGGGGGGGCAGTGGGGGCTAGTGGTCAGAGCGGGGGCGGGGAGCCCGGACACCTGGGTCTGTCCCTGTTCGGGGAGGCAGTGGGGGCTAGTGGTCAGAGCGGGGGCGGGGAGCCGGGTTCTGTCCCTGTTCGGGGGGGCAGTGGGGGCTAGTGGTCAGAGCGGGGGCGGGGAACCCGGACACCTGGGTCTGTCCCTGTTCGGGGGGGCAGTGGGGGCTAGTGGTCAGAGCGGGGGTGGGGAGCCCGGACACCTGGGTCTGTCCCTGTTCGGGGGGGCAGTGGGGGCTAGTGGTCAGAGCGGGGGCGGGGAACCCGGACACCTGGGTCTGTCCCTGTTCGGGGGGGCAGTGGGGGCTAGTGGTCAGAGCGGGGGCGGGGAGCCGGGTTCTGTCCCTGTTCGGGGGGGCAGTGGGGGCTAGTGGTCAGAGCGGGGGGCGGGGAGCCCGGACACCTGGGTCCCTTCAGCGGTGCCCTTGGGAGCCGGCTCCGTGGTGGGGGGAGGGGGGACCGGCCCACCCACCCAGCAGGACGAGCGGCCCATGGGCTGGGTTTATGGGGGGCTCTGCCCTGAGGGCCGCCCCTCTCGCCCTGTGGGAGCCAGGCGTCGGCACAGGCTCGGCGCTGGGAATCGCAGGCACTCCCTGCCGGCCGGTGGGAGCAGTAGAGGGGCCATGACACATGGGGGTGGCCAGGGTGGAGCTGCGATTGGGCAGGAGGGACGTGGGGCAGGTTGTTACAAACTGCCGGGGGGGGCACACGGCCCCACTGAACTCTAGCCCCTCCCCCAGGCGACCTACGACCCCAGTCACGGCTACAACCCCCAGCCCGTCGACCTGTCGCTGGTGACGCTGTCCCGGGAGCTGCAGGTGAGACGGTCGCCCGGGGCCGGGGGGCTGCTTGGCTGGGCACGGCTGGGGCGCCCCACAGGCCCCGAGGGGATGACGTGCCCCCCTCTGCCCGCAGGCCATGGCGGAGCAGCTGGCTGAGAACTATCACAACACCTGGGGGCGTAAGAAGAAGCAGGAGCTGGAGGCTAAAGGCGAGTGTGTGTCCTCCTGCCCCAGGCTGTCCGTGCGTCCGTCCTGCCCCGGGCTGTCCGTGCGTCCGTCCTGCCCCGGGCTGTCCGTGTGTCCGTCCTGCCCCGGGCTGTCCGTGCGTCTGTCCTGCCCCGGGCTGTCCGTGCGTCCGTCCTGCCCCGGGCTGTCCGTGCGTCCGTCCTGCCCCGGGCTGTCCGTGTGTCCGTCCTGCCCCGGGCTGTCCGTGCGTCTGTCCTGCCCCGGGCTGTCCGTGCGTCCATCCTCGGAGCCCCAGGCTGTCCACGCGTCCGTCCTGCCCCGGGCTGTCCGTGCGTCCGTCCTGCCCCGGGCTGTCCGTGTGTCCATCCTCGGAGCCCCAGGCTGTCCACGCGTCCGTCCTGCCCCGGGCTGTCCGTGTGTCCGTCCTGCCCCAGGCTGTCCGTGTGTCCGTCCTCGGAGCCCCAGGCTGTCCATGCATCCGTCCTGCCCCGGGCTGTCCGTGTGTCCGTCCTGCCCCGGGCTGTCCGTATGTCCGTCCTCGGAGCCCCAGGCTGTCCATGCGTCCGTCCTGCCCCGGGCTGTCCGTGTGTCCGTCCTGCCCCGGGCTGTCCGTGTGTCCGTCCTGCCCCGGGCTGTCCGTGCGTCCGTCCTGCCCCGGGCTGTCCGTGCGTCCGTCCTGCCCCGGGCTGTCCGTGCGTCCGTCCTGCCCCGGGCTGTCCGTGCGTCCGTCCTGCCCCGGGCTGTCCGTGTGTCCGTCCTGCCCCGGGCTGTCCGTGCGTCCATCCTCGGAGCCCCAGGCTGTCCACGCGTCCGTCCTGCCCCGGGCTGTCCGTGCGTCCGTCCTGCCCCGGGCTGTCCGTGTGTCCATCCTCGGAGCCCCAGGATGTCCACGCGTCCGTCCTGCCCCGGGCTGTCCGTGTGTCCGTCCTGCCCCAGGCTGTCCGTGTGTCCGTCCTCGGAGCCCCAGGCTGTCCATGCATCCGTCCTGCCCCGGGCTGTCCGTGTGTCCGTCCTGCCCCGGGCTGTCCGTATGTCCGTCCTCGGAGCCCCAGGCTGTCCATGCGTCCGTCCTGCCCCGGGCTGTCCGTGTGTCCGTCCTCGGAGCCCCGGGGCTGCCGGCTCAGCCTCTATATCATATCGGGGGCCTGGCTGAGCAGGGGCGGGCTGGGTAGCCCTGGGGGGCCTGGCTGGGTGTGGGTTGGGTGGGCGGCAGGGGGCTGGGTAGCCTGGGGGGGTGCTGGCCAAGTAGCCCAGGGGGGCTGGGTAGTCCGGGGGGGCTGAGTAGCCCAGGGGGGACTGGGCAGGGGGCTGGTGGCTGGGTGGGGGGCTGGCTAGCCCAGGGGGGTTGGCCAGATGGGGGGCTGGGTAGCCCGGGGGGGCTGAGCAGGGGGCTGGGTAGTCCGGGGGGGGCTGGGTAGCCTGGGGGACTGGCCAGGCGGGGGGCCGGCTGACCCCTCTCTCCGCAGGGGGCGGCTCCCACCCACTGCTGGTGCCCTACGACACGCTGACGGCCAAGGAGAAGGCCCGGGACCGCGAGAAGGCGCAGGAGCTGCTGAAGTTCCTGCAGATGAACGGCTACGCGGTGACCAGGTGGGGCGTGGGGCCAGCCCTCCCCGTGGCTCCCGCAGTCCCCCCGACCGGGCTCGCCCCCGAGGGGCTCACCCCGAGTCCTGTGCCCTGGGACAGGACTGTCCTCCCTGACCCCACCCGTCTGTTCCCTCCTGCAGCCTCTCCCTCTGTGCCACCCTGGGGGGGGTCCCCGTCCCTGTGCCACCCTGGGGGGTCCTGGTCCCTGTGCCATCCTGGGGGGGGGTGGATCCCTGTCCCTGTGCACCCCAGGGGGGTCCCTGTCCCACTCTGGGGGGTCTCTGTCCCTGTGCCACCCTGGGGGGTCCTGGTCCCTGTGCCATCCTGGGGGGGGGGCTCTGTCCCTGTGCCACCCTGGGGGGTCCTGGTCCCTGTGCCATCCTGGGGGGTTCTCTGTCCCTGTGCCACCCTGGGGGGTCCTGGTCCCTGTGCCATCCTGGGGGGGGTCCCTGTCCCTGTGCACCCCAGGGGGGTCCCTGTCCCTGTGCACCCCAGACCAGGGGGGTCCCTGTCCCACTCTGGGGGGTCCTGATCCCTGTGCCACCCTGGGGGGGGGTCCCTGTCCCTGTGCACCCGGGGGGGGTCCCTGTCCCTGTGCACCCCGGGGGGGTCCCTGTCCCTGTGCACCCTGGGGGGGTGGCTGGGGAGACAGAGCCCCAACCCTGCTCTCCCCAGGGGCCTGAAGGACATGGAGCTGGACTCCTCGTCCATCGAGAAGCGCTTTGCCTACGGCTTCCTGCAGCAGCTGCTCAAGTGGATGGACGTCTCGCAGGAGTTCATCGCCCACCTGGGTAGGGCCCCCCGCGGCCGGGGGGGCACATCCGGGGATCGGTGGAAGGGCCGGGAGCAGAGGCGTCTGGGTTCTGGGCCAGCAGTGGGGTCTAGGGGTTAGAGCAGGGGAGAACACCTGGGTTCTGGGCCGGCAGTGGGGTCTAGGGGTTAGAGCAGGGGAGAACACCTGGGTTCTGGGCCGGCAGTGGGGTCTAGGGGTTAGAGCAGGGGAGAACACCTGGGTTCTGGGCCGGCAGTGGGGTCTAGGGGTTAGAGCAGGGGAGAACACCGGGTTCTGGGCCGGCAGTGGGGTCTAGGGGTTAGAGCAGGGGAGAACACCTGGGTTCTGGGCCGGCAGTGGGGTCTAGGGGTTAGAGCAGGGGAGAACACCGGGTTCTGGGCCGGCAGTGGGGTCTAGGGGTTAGAGCAGGGGAGAACACCTGGGTTCTGGGCCGGCAGTGGGGTCTAGAGGTTAGAGCAGGGGAGAACACCTGGGTTCTGGGCCGGCAGTGGGGTCTAGGGGTTAGAGCAGGGGAGAACACCTGGGTTCTGGGCCGGCAGTGGGGTCTAGGGGTTAGAGCAGGGGAGAACACCTGGGTTCTGGGCCGGCAGTGGGGTCTAGGGGTTAGAGCAGGGGAGAACACCTGGGTTCTGGGCCGGCAGTGGGGTCTAGGGGTTAGAGCAGGGGAGAACACCTGGGTTCTGGGCCGGCAGTGGGGTCTAGGGGTTAGAGCAGGGGAGAACACCGGGTTCTGGGCCGGCAGTGGGGTCTAGGGGTTAGAGCAGGGGAGAACACCTGGGTTCTGGGCCGGCAGTGGGGTCTAGGGGTTAGAGCAGGGGAGAACACCTGGGTTCTGGGCCGGCAGTGGGGTCTAGGGGTTAGATCAGGGGAGAACACCGGGTTCTGGGCCGGCAGTGGGGTCTAGGGGTTAGAGCAGGGGAGAACACCTGGGTTCTGGGCCGGCAGTGGGGTCTAGGGGTTAGAGCAGGGGAGAACACCGGGTTCTGGGCCGGCAGTGGGGTCTAGGGGTTAGAGCAGGGGAGAACACCTGGGTTCTGGGCCGGCAGTGGGGTCTAGGGGTTAGAGCAGGGGAGAACACCGGGTTCTGGGCCGGCAGTGGGGTCTAGGGGTTAGAGCAGGGGAGAACACCGGGTTCTGGGCCGGCAGTGGGGTCTAGGGGTTAGAGCAGGGGAGAACACCTGGGGGCTTGGAGACGTCAGGGGCCGGTTGCCTCAACGTGTTCCTGGCGGCGGCTCCCCAGGGCCCGGAGGGGGCGCGGCCCCCGGGAACTCACGCGCGCTCTCCCCGCAGAGGCCGTGGTGAGCAGCGGGCGGGTAGAGAAGTCGCCCCACGAGCAGGAGATCAAGTTCTTTGCCAAGGTCAGTGTGTCGCTCTGCGCCCAGCGAGCCGGCGGCCCGGGGAGGAGCCGCAGAACCTGCACCGGCTCTTCTGAGCCACGCCGGGGCGCTAGAGCCGGCTGGATGTCACGGCTTGGGAGCGCCGGACAGGCTGCCCGGGGTGTGCCCGCCCGGCCCTGGGGCGCTGGCCCCGCCCATGGGTCTAAGCCCCGCCCAGCCCTGGGGCCCTGGCCCCGCCCATGGGTCTAAGCCCCGCCCAGCCCTGGGGCGCTGGCCCCGCCCATGGGTCTGAGCCCTGCCCGGCCCTGGGGCGCTGGCCCCGCCCATGGGTCTGAGCCCCGCCCGGCCCTGGGGCGCTGGCCCCGCCCATGGGTCTGAGCCCCGCCCGGCCCTGGGGCGCTGGCCCCGCCCATGGGTCTGAGCCCCGCCCGGCCCTGGGGCGCTGGCCCCGCCCATGGGTCTGAGCCCCGCCCGGCCCTGGGGCGCTGGCCCCGCCCATGGGTCTGAGCCCCGCCCGGCCCTGGGGCGCTGGCCCCGCCCATGGGTCTGAGCCCTGCCCGGCCCTGGGGCGCTGGCCCCGCCCATGGGTCTGAGCCCCGCCCGGCCCTGGGGCGCTGGCCCCGCCCATGGGTCTGAGCCCCGCCTGGCCCTGGGGCGCTGGCCCCGCCCATGGGTCTGAGCCCCGCCTGGCCCTGGGGCGCTGGCCCCGCCCATGGGTCTGAGCCCCGCCCGGCTCTGGGGCGCTGGCCCCGCCCATGGGTCTGAGCCCCACCCGGCCCTGGGGCGCTGGCCCCGCCCATGGGTCTGAGCCCCGCCCGGCTCTGGGGCCCTGGCCCCGCCCATGGGTCTGAGCCCCGCCCGGCTCTGGGGCCCTGGCCCCGCCCATGGGTCTGAGCCCCACCCGGCCCTGGGGCGCTGGCCCCGCCCATGGGTCTGAGCCCTGCCCGGCCCTGGGGCGCTGGCCCCGCCCATGGGTCTGAGCCCCGCCCGGCCCTGGGGCGCTGGCCCCGCCCATGGGTCTGAGCCCCGCCTGGCCCTGGGGCGCTGGCCCCGCCCATGGGTCTGAGCCCCGCCCGGCTCTGGGGCGCTGGCCCCGCCCATGGGTCTGAGCCCCGCCCGGCCCTGGGGCCCTGGCCCCGCCCATGGGTCTGAGCCCCGCCCGGCCCTGGGGCCCTGGCCCCGCCCATGGGTCTGAGCCCCGCCCGGCCCTGGGGCACTGGCGGGGCTTTGGCATGGAGCTGGGAAGCTGGGGCAGGCGGGTGCCGTGGGTCTCCGGTGCGAGGGGCGTGGGGGGCGGCGCTGGAACACGGAGCCAGGCAGCCGGGATCCCCTCCCCCTCCCGCCCCATCTCCGAACCTCCCTCGTTAACCGCGGCTCCCTGCCCCTCAGATCCTGCTGCCCCTCATCAACCAGTACTTCCACAACCACTGCCTCTACTTCCTCTCCACGCCCGCCAAGGTGCTGGGCAGCGGGGGCCACGCCTCCAACAAGGAGAAGGAGATGATCACCGGGTGAGTGGGGCCGGCCCCGGGCGTCTGGCCAGACTCCCCCCAGCTGCAGGCCAGCCCCCCGCCTCCTCTGCGTGGTGACTGGGCATTGCCGGTGTGGGGCATTGCCGGTGCCCCTCACTCCCCCCCCAGGCCTGCCGGTGCCCCACGGCCCCTGCCCCCCCAGCCCTGCCGGTGCCCCTCACTCCCCCCCCAGGCCTGCCGGTGCCCCACGGCCCCTGCCCCCCCAGACCTGCCGGTGCCCCTCACTCCCCCCCCAGGCCTGCCGGTGCCCCACGGCCCCTGCCCCCCCAGCCCTGCCGGTGCCCCTCACCCCCCCCCCCCAGGCCTGCCGGTGCCCCTCACTCCCCCCCAGACCTGCCGGTGCCCCTCACTCCCCCCCCAGCCCTGCCGGTGCCCCACGGCCCCTGCCCCCCCAGCCCTGCCGGTGCCCCTCACCCCCCCCCCCAGGCCTGCCGGTGCCCCTCACTCCCCCCCCAGACCTGCCGGTGCCCCTCACCCCCCCCCCCCAGGCCTGCCGGTGCCCCTCACTCCCCCCCCAGACCTGCCGGTGCCCCTCACCCCCCCCCCCAGGCCTGCCGGTGCCCCTCACTCCCCCTCCCAGGCCTGCCGGTGCCCCACGGCCCCTGCCCCCCCAGCCCTGCCGGTGCCCCTCACTCCCCCCCGCAGCCCCTGCCGGCCTGGCCCTGGGGTGCCGCTCACACAGTGCCCCAGTGCTGTGAGTGAGGGGGCCCCCACCCACCCACCCTCCCTGCTTTCTGCCCCTTCTCTGCAGTGTCTCTCTCTTTCACTCTTTCCTCTCTCCCCCTCTCTCCCTCCAGCCTGTTCTGCAAGCTTGCCGCCCTGGTCAGGCACCGGGTCTCTCTCTTCGGTAAGGGCCCCTGCCGTGGGGCTGGGCTGGGGGCTGGGGGGAGCCAAAGCCCATGTCGGGCACCTGAGACCCCTCCCAGACTGCCCTGGGCTCCCCCCAGCCCTCGTCTCCCTGCCCCCTAAGCGTGTCTCTGCCCCCTCCTTCCCTGCCCCCTAAGCCGTGTCTCTGCCCCCTCCTTCCCCTGCCCCCTAAGCCGTGTCTCTGCCCCCCTCCTTCTCCTGCCCCCCTCCTTCTCCTGCCCCCTAAGCCGTGTCTCTGCCCCCTTCCGTCCCTGCCCCCTAAGCCGTGTCTCTGCCCCCTTCCGTCCCTGCCCCCAGGCTGTTACCCTGCCCCCCCTTCCCTGCCCCCTAAGCCGTGTCTCTGCCCCCCTCCTTCCCTGCCCCCTAAGCCGTGTCTCTGCCCCCTTCTGTCCCTGCCCCCTAAGCCGTGTCTCTGCCCCCCCTTCCCTGCCCCCTAAGCCGTGTCTCTGGCCCCCTCCTTCCCTGCCCCCTAAGCCGTGTCTCTGCCTCCCTCCTTCCCTGCCCCCTAAGCCGTGTCTCTGCCCCCCTCCTTCCCTGCCCCCTAAGCCGTGTCTCTGCCCCCCTCCTTCCCTGCCCCCTAAGCCGTGTCTCTGCCCCCCCTTCCCTGCCCCCTAAGCCGTGTCTCTGCCCCCCTCCTTCCCTGCCCCCTAAGCTGTGTCTCTGCCCCCTCTTCCCTGCCCCCTAAGCCGTGTCTCTGCCCCCCCCCTTCCCTGCCCCCTAAGCCGTGTCTCGGCCTGTGAGGGCGGCGGGACCCCCGGCCCTGCCCCCGGCCCAGCCAGGCCCTAGAGCAGGGTTATTGCTGCTCAGAGGTGCAGCCCCGGGAGCCAGGGCAGAGCCTTCGTCCTCCTGGGGGGAGGGGCTCACAGGCCCCTGACCCCCCTGCCCCTCCCCCCAGAACCCCCTTTGCTCACACCCCTCCCCCGGCCATGCTTGGCCACGTGCCCCCCCCCAGGCAGTGCTACAGACACCGGCCAGCAGGGGTCACCCCCGGCCCCCCCAGCTCCCGCGAGTGCCCAGCAGAGCGGGCCCCGGGCCCCCTGCACCACGCTGCCCCCCAGGCTGTTCCCTGCCCCGCCCCCCGTCTGCCAGGGCCCAGCCCTGCGGCTCAGCAGGCCCCCGGGTGCCTGAGCGGGTCCCTCCCCCCAGGCACGGACGCGACGGCCGTGGTGAACTGCCTGCACATCCTGGCTCGCTCGCTGGACGCCAGGTGAGCCGCTCGGGTGAGGCGGAGGGGGAGGGAGCTAAGCAAGTGGGGGAGAACTAGGGACCCCTCACCCAGCACGGGCCACGGCCCCTTTCGGTGGGGTGGAGGCAGGTTACACGGGGACCCGCCCGGTGGCGCTGCGGCTGGCTCTGGGGAGGCGCGGGGCTGGCTGTACAGGGACCCGCCCGGTGGCGCTGCGGCTGGCTCTGGGGAGGCGCGGGGCTGGCTGTACAGGGACCCGCCCGGTGGCGCTGCGGCTGGCTCTGGGGAGGCGCGGGGCTGGCTGTACAGGGACCCGCCAGGTGGCGCTGCGGCTGGCTCTGGGGAGGGACGGGGCTGGCTGTACAGGGACCCGCCAGGTGGCGCTGAGGCTGGCTCTGGGGAGGCGCGGGGCTGGCTGTACAGGGACCCCGCCCGGTGGCGCTGCGGCTGGCTCTGGGGAGGCGCGGGGCTGGCTGTACAGGGACCTGCCCGGTGGCGCTGCGGCTGGCTCTGGGGAGGGACGGGGCTGGCTGTACAGGGACCCGCCAGGTGGCGCTGAGGCTGGCTCTGGGGAGGCGCGGGGCTGGCTGTACAGGGACCCGCCAGGTGGCGCTGAGGCTGGCTCTGGGGAGGCGCGGGGCTGGCTGTACAGGGACCCCGCCCGGTGGCGCTGCGGCTGGCTCTGGGGAGGCGCGGGGCTGGCTGTACAGGGACCCGCCGGGTGGCGCTGAGGCTGGCTCTGGGGAGGCGCGGGGCTGGCTGTACGGGGACCCGCCTGGTGGCGCTGCGGCTGGCTCTGGGGAGGCGCGGGGCTGGCTGTACGGGGACCCGCCGGGTGGCGCTGAGGCTGGCTCTGGGGAGGCGTGGGGCTGGCTGTACGGGGACCCGCCGGGTGGCGCTGCGGCTGGCTCTGGGGAGGCGCGGGGCTGGCTGTACAGGGACCCGCCCGGTGGCGCTGCGGCTGGCTCTGGGGAGGCGCGGGGCTGGCTGTACAGGGACCCGCCCGGTGGCGCTGCGGCTGGCTCTGGGGAGGCGCGGGGCTGGCTGTACAGGGACCCGCCCGGTGGCGCTGCGGCTGGCTCTGGGGAGGCGCGGGGCTGGCTGTACAGGGACCCCGCCCGGTGGCGCTGCGGCTGGCTCTGGGGAGGCGCAGGGCTGGCTGTACGGGGACCCGCCTGGTGGCGCTGCGGCTGGCTCTGGGGAGGCGCGGGGCTGGCTGTACGGGGACCCGCCCAGTGGCGCTGCGGCTGGCTCTGGGGAGGCGCGGGGCTGGCTGTACAGGGACCCGCCGGGTGGCGCTGCGGCTGGCTCTGGGGAGGCGCGGGGCTGGCTGTACGGGGACCCGCCCGGTGGCGCTGCGGCTGGCTCTGGGGAGGCGCGGGGCTGGCTGTACAGGGACCCGCCGGGTGGCGCTGAGGCTGGCTCTGGGGAGGCGCGGGGCTGGCTGTACAGGGACCCGCCCGGTGGCGCTGCGGCTGGCTCTGGGGAGGCGCGGGGCTGGCTGTACGGGGACCCGCCTGGTGGCGCTGCGGCTGGCTCTGGGGAGGCGCGGGGCTGGCTGTACAGGGACCCGCCCGGTAGCGCTGCGGCTGGCTCTGGGGAGGCGCGGGGCTGGCTGTACAGGGACCCCGCCCGGTGGCGCTGCGGCTGGCTCTGGGGAGGCGCGGGGCTGGCTGTACAGGGACCCGCCGGGTGGCGCTGCGGCTGGCTCTGGGGAGGCGCGGGGCTGGCTGTACGGGGACCCGCCTGGTGGCGCTGCGGCTGGCTCTGGGGAGGCGCGGGGCTGGCTGTACAGGGACCCGCCGGGTGGCGCTGAGGCTGGCTCTGGGGAGGCGCGGGGCTGGCTGTACAGGGACCCGCCCGGTGGCGCTGCGGCTGGCTCTGGGGAGGCGCGGGGCTGGCTGTACAGGGACCCGCCCGGTGGCGCTGAGGCTGGCTCTGGGGAGGCGCGGGGCTGGCTGTACAGGGACCCGCCTGGTGGCGCTGCGGCTGGCTCTGGGGAGGCGCGGGGCTGGCTGTACAGGGACCCGCCCGGTGGCGCTGAGGCTGGCTCTGGGGAGGCGCGGGGCTGGCTGTACAGGGACCCGCCCGGTGGCGCTGAGGCTGGCTCTGGGGAGGGGCGGGGCTGGCTGTACAGGGACCCGCCGGGTGGCGCTGCGGCTGGCTCTGGGGAGGCGCGGGGCTGGCTGTACAGGGACCCCGCCCGGTGGCGCTGAGGCTGGCTCTGGGGAGGCGCGGGGCTGGCTGTACAGGGACCCGCCGGGTGGCGCTGCGGCTGGCTCTGGGGAGGCGCGGGGCTGGCTGTACAGGGACCCGCCGGGTGGCGCTGCGGCTGGCACTGGGGAGGCGCGGGGCTGGCTGTACAGGGACCCGCCGGGTGGCGCTGCGGCTGGCTCTGGGGAGGCGCGGGGCTGGCTGTACAGGGACCCGCCGGGTGGCGCTGCGGCTGGCTCTGGGGAGGCGCGGGGCTGGCTGTACAGGGACCCGCCGGGTGGCGCTGCGGCTGGCTCTGGGGAGGCGCGGGGCTGGCTGTACAGGGACCCGCCGGGTGGCGCTGCGGCTGGCTCTGGGGAGGGGCGGGGCTGGCTGTACAGGGACCCGCCCGGTGGCGCTGCGGCTGGCTCTGGGGAGGGGCGGGGCTGGCTGTACAGGGACCCGCCGGGTGGCGCTGCGGCTGGCTCTGGGGAGGCGCGGGTCTGGCTGTACAGGGACCCGCCGGGTGGAGATGTGGCCGGTTCTGGGAAGGGGCGGGTCTGGCTGTACAGGGACCCGCCCGGTGGCGCTGCGGCTGGCTCTGGGGAGGCGCGGGGCTGGCTGTACAGGGACCCGCCCGGTGGCGCTGCGGCTGGCTCTGGGGAGGCGCGGGGCTGGCTGTACGGGGACCCGCCTGGTGGCGCTGCGGCTGGCTCTGTGGAGGCGCGGGGCTGGCTGTACAGGGACCCGCCCGGTGGCGCTGCGGCTGGCTCTGGGGAGGCGCGGGGCTGGCTGTACGGGGACCCGCCAGGTGGCGCTGAGGCTGGCTCTGGGGAGGCGCGGGGCTGGCTGTACAGGGACCCGCCCGGTGGCGCTGCGGCTGGCTCTGGGGAGGCGCGGGGCTGGCTGTACAGGGACCCCGCCCGGTGGCGCTGCGGCTGGCTCTGGGGAGGCGCGGGGCTGGCTGTACAGGGACCCGCCTGGTGGCGCTGTGGCTGGCTCTGGGGAGGCGCGGGGCTGGCTGTACAGGGACCCGCCGGGTGGCGCTGAGGCTGGCTCTGGGGAGGCGCGGGGCTGGCTGTACAGGGACCCGCCCGGTGGCGCTGCGGCTGGCTCTGGGGAGGCGCGGGGCTGGCTGTACGGGGACCCGCCTGGTGGCGCTGCGGCTGGCTCTGGGGAGGCGCGGGGCTGGCTGTACAGGGACCCGCCGGGTGGCGCTGAGGCTGGCTCTGGGGAGGCGCGGGGCTGGCTGTACAGGGACCCGCCCGGTGGCGCTGCGGCTGGCTCTGGGGAGGCGCGGCAGCCGCCAGTGCCCAGGGCTGAGCCGTTCCCGCGGCAGGACGGTGATGAAGTCGGGGCCGGAGATCGTGAAGGCCGGGCTGCGCTCGTTCTTCGAGAGCGCCTCGGAGGACATCGAGAAGATGGTGGAGAACCTGAAGCTGGGGAAGGTGTCTCAGTCGCGCACCCAGGTGAAGGGGGTGGCGCAGAACATCAGCTACACCACCGTGGCCCTGCTGCCCGTGCTCACCTCCCTCTTCGAGCACCTGGCCCAGCACCGCTTCGGGGACGACGTCATCCGTAAGGGCCGGGCCGGGGGAGGGGCTCCGGGGGGGGGGGGGGGCAGCCCAGGTCCTGCTCTGCCCACGTGACTGGCCCCCCTGGGAGCCCCCCTGCTTCAGGACCGCGGTTTCCAGGAGGAATCCCTGGCAAGGGCCAGGCAAGACGGCTGCTGCTGCCCCAGGCGGGGTGCACTGGGGGGTTCCGGGGGGTCCCTCCAGCCCAGGGCAGGGGATTGCGGGGGAAACGACACCCGCCCTGACCTGCCCCCCTCTCCTCCCCCCAGTGGACGACGTGCAAGTCTCCTGCTACCGCACCCTGTGCAGCATCTACTCCCTGGGCACCACCCGCAACCCCTACGTGGAGCGGTGAGCCGGGGGCACGGACAGGGGCAGGGGGGCACGGACAGGGACAGGGGCCGGGGGGCAGGGCCAGGCGCCGGGGGCACGGCCAGGGGCAGAGGCCGGGGGGCAGGGCCAGGGGCAGGGGCCGGGGGGCAGGGCCAGGCGCCGGGGGCACGGCCAGGGGCAGGGGCCGGGGGGCAGGGCCAGGCTCCGGGGGCACGGCCAGGGGCAGGGGCCGGGGGGGCAGGGCCAGGCGCCGGGGGCACGGCCAGGGGCAGGGGCCGGGGGGCAGGGCCAGGCTCCGGGGGCACGGCCAGGGGCAGGGGCCGGGGGGCAGGGCCAGGGGCCGGGGGGCATGGCCAGGGGCAGGGGCCGGGGGGCAGCAGAGGGCAAGGTGGGGTGGGGGCAGAAAGCAGTAGGTACAATGGGGTAAGTGGGAGCACAGCGAGGGTGATGGGGGTGCAGTGAGGGGCACATCCTGGTGATGGGGGCAGAGGAGGGCGCAGGGGTTGACCGGGGGGGTGCGGGGTGGGGACCGGGGGGGAGGGCGCAGGGGGTGACCAGAGGGGTGGGGACTGGGGGGGTGCGGGGTGGGGGCCGGGGGGGGGAGGTCTCAGGGGCTGACCGGGGGTGGCGGCCGGCGCCGGGGATGACCGGGGGGGTGCGGGGTGGGGGCCGGCGCAGAGGGAACCGGGGGGCGCAGGGCTGGGGGCCGGCTATCCAGCCGAAATGTCTCTGATCGGGCCCCCCGCAGGCAGCGTCCCGCCCTGGGCGAGTGCCTGGCCCGGCTGGCAGCCGCGATGCCCGTGGCCTTCCTGGAGCCGCACCTGAATGCTCACAACCCCTGCTCCGTCTACACCACCAAGTCCCCGCGGGAACGCGCCAGTGAGTGCCCCCCCGCCCCGCCCCCCCACGCCCCACGGGCCCCCCACGTCCCTTTGCGCCCCACGGGCCCCCCCGCCCCGCCCCCCCACGCCCCACGGGCCCCCCACGTCCCTTTGCGCCCCACGGGCCCCCTGTGCCGTAGCTGGGGGGTGTCTGCGCTGTGACCCGGGGTCCCCTGCGCTGGGCTGGGCGATTCCCACGGACTCCCCCACATGTGGATTGGCCCAGCCTGGGCCGGTAACCCCCCCCCATTTCCGGGGGGTGTGTGTGTCACGAACACCAGGTTTCGGGGGAAGGGGCAGTTGCTGGCTGGGAAACAGGAAGGAAACAGCCTAAGCTGGGGGCAGAGGGTCTGGGGGGGCGATGGACCCGCTACCCCAAGGGGGCTGAGGCATCCTGGCCCCGACTCCTGTGGCCCCCTCCCGTCTGTGCTGGGCTGTAGCCGGAGGAGCAATAAACCCCCCGGCCGGCGCAGTCCGTTCTGGCTGCCCCCATTCCCCTCGGCACCTCCCCGGGCTCCCCATTCCCCTCGGCACCTCCCCGGGCTCCCCATTCCCCTCGGCGCCCCCGGGCTCCCCATTCCCCTCGGCACCTCCCCGGGCTCCCCAGTCCCCTCGGCTCCCCCGGGCTCCCCATTCCCCTCGGCTCCCCCGGGCTCCCCATTCCCCTCATCCTCCCTTTGGCACTG
This sequence comes from Pelodiscus sinensis, assembly GCF_049634645.1. NCBI lineage: Eukaryota > Metazoa > Chordata > Testudines > Trionychidae > Pelodiscus > Pelodiscus sinensis. Next base: position 101,591 of record NW_027465826.1, read on the forward strand.
TGGGCTCCCCAGTCCCCTCGGCACCTCCCCGGGCTCCCCAGTCCCCTCGGCACCCCCGGGCTCCCCATTCCCCTTGGCACCTCCCCAGGCTCCCCATTCCCCTTGGCGCCCCCGGGCTCCCCATTCCCCTTGGCACCTCCCCGGGCTCCCCATTCCCCTCGGCGCCCCCGGGCTCCCCATTCCCCTCGGCACCTCCCCGGGCTCCCCATTCCCCTCGGCACCTTCCCGGGCTCCCCAGTCCCCTTGGCAACCCCCGGGCTCCCCATTCCCCTTGGCAACCCCCGGGCTCCCCATTCCCCTCGGCACCTCCAGGCTCCCCAGTCCCCTCGGCACCTCCGGGCTCCCCAGTCCCCTCGGCGCCCCCGGGCTCCCCAGTCCCCTCGGCGCCCCCGGGCTCCCGATTCCCCTCCCATGCCCCCCCCATTGCCCGTCCACGCCCTGCCGGCTCCCCGCTCTCGGGTGCCAGCCCCCTCTGGGGGTCCCCGCCGCGGGGGCGTTCTCGTGCAGCCGTGCCCCCCGTGGGTAACCCCGCCCCCCCGCAGTCCTGGGGCTGCCCAGCTGCGTGGAGGAGATGTGCCCCGACATCCCGGCGCTGGAGCGGCTCCTGCGGGACATCAGCGGGCTGGCGGAGTCGGGCGCCCGCTACACGGAGATGCCGCATGTCATCGAGGTGACGCTGCCCATGCTCTGCAACTACCTGCCCCGCTGGTGGGAGCGGGGGCCCCGAGACCCACCCCCAGGGGCCCTGCTGCACCCAGGTCACCTCCGAGCACCTCAACACGCTGCTGGGCAACATCATGCGCATCATCGTCAACAACCTGGGCATCGACGAGGCCTCCTGGATGAAGCGGCTGGCGGGTACCAGGCAGGGGCGGGGCAGGGGCGGGGCAGGGGCGTTCCCCTCCGGGAGAGGGGGGGTGGCTGGCTCGGGGGGGCGGGGCAGGGGCGTTCCCCTCCGGGGTGCGTGGGGGTGGCTGGCTCAGGGGTGGGACAAGGGGTGTTCCCGTCCGAGGCGGTGTGGGGGGGGGGTGGGGCATTCCCCTCCGGGGGGCGCGGCTCCATCTGGCCGTGGTGAGGGGGCGGGGGTGGGGGCGGCTCAGGGGGGGGCTGGGCGGCAGGGCCGTGACCTCTCCGCCCCCCCACCCCCCCAGTCTTCGCCCAGCCCATCGTGAGCAAGGCACGGTGAGGGGGTGGGGGCGGGGGCGGCTCCGGGGGGGCCGGGCCGTGACCTCTCCGCCCCCCCACCCCCCCCAGTCTTCGCCCAGCCCATCGTAAGCAAGGCGCGGTGAGGGGGTGGGGGCGGGGGCGGCTCCGGGGGGGCAGGGCCGTGACCTCTCCGCCCCCCCACCCCCCCAGTCTTCGCCCAGCCCATCGTGAGCAAGGCGCGGTGAGGGGGTGGGGGCGGGGGCGGCTCCGGGGGGGCCGGGCCGTGACCTCTCCGCCCCCCCCCCCCAGTCTTCGCCCAGCCCATCGTGAGCAAGGCGCGGTGAGGGGGTGGGGGCGGGGGTGGCTCCGGGGGGGCAGGGCCGTGACCTCTCCGCCCCCCCCCCCAGTCTTCGCCCAGCCCATCGTGAGCAAGGCGCGGTGAGGGGGTGGGGGCGGGGGCGGCTCCGGGGGGGGCGGGGCCGTGACCTCTCCGCCCCCCCCCCCAGTCTTCGCCCAGCCCATCGTGAGCAAGGCGCGGTGAGGGGGTGGGGGCGGGGGTGGCTCCGGGGGGGCGGGGCCGTGACCTCTCCGCCCCCCCCCCCCAGTCTTCGCCCAGCCCATCGTGAGCAAGGCGCGGTGAGGGGGTGGGGGCGGGGGCGGCTCCGGGGGGGCAGGGCCGTGACCTCTCCGCCCCCCCCCCCAGTCTTCGCCCAGCCCATCGTGAGCAAGGCGCGGTGAGGGGGTGGGGGCGGGGGTGGCTCCGGGGGGGCGGGGCCGTGACCTCTCCGCCCCCCCCCCCCAGTCTTCGCCCAGCCCATCGTGAGCAAGGCGCGGCCGGAGCTGCTGCGCTCCCATTTCATCCCCACCATGGAGAAGCTGAAGAAGCGGGCGGGGAAGGTGCTGGCGGAGGAGGAGCAGCTGCGGCTGGAGGTGAAGGCGGAGTCGGAGGACGCGGAGCTGCTGATCCGCGACGAGTTCTCCGTGCTCTGCCGCGACCTGTACGCCCTCTACCCGCTGCTCATCCGCTACGTGGACAACAACAGGTGGGCGGGGCCACGGCAGGGGGCGGGACCGCCACGGGGGAGGGGCCTGGCCTGGAGGACCTCCGCGAGAAGGGGCGGGGCCTGGCCACGGGAGGGGGCGGGGCCCTGCTCCAAGTGCCACATGACGGGCCGTGGCCGTACGCCCCCCCGCAAGGTTGGAGCCCCCGGGGGAGGGGGCCCAGTCACCCCCGGGCAAGGGCGGGGCTCCGGCTGACCCTGCCCCCGGCTTCCTAGGGCCAAGTGGCTGATGGAGCCCGACTCGGACGCCGAGGAGCTGTTCCGCATGGTGGGCGAGGTCTTCATCTACTGGTCCAAGTCGCACGTACGTGGAGGCAGGGGGCTGGCCGAGGGGCCCAGCGGGGGGGCTGGCAGGGCGGCGGGGAGCCGGGCGGGGGGGCTGGCCGGGGGCCCAGCGGGGGGGGCTGGCAGGGTGGCGGGGAGCCGGGCGGGGGGGCTGGCTGGGCGGCGGGGAGCCGGGCGGGGGGGCTGGCTGGGTGGCGGGGAGCCGGGGGGGCGGCTGGCCAAGGGGAGCCGGGCGGGGGGCCCAGCAGGTGGGGCGGGCTGGGCTGCCGGGAGCCGGGGGGGTGCTGGCCAAGGGGAGCCAGGCGGGGGCCCAGCAGGTGGGGCGGGCTGGGCTGCCGGGAGCCGGGGGGGGCGCTGGCCAAGGGGAGCTGGGCGGGGGCCCAGCAGGGGGGCTGGCTGGGCGGCGGGGAGCCGGGGGGGGCGCTGGCCAAGGGGAGCCGGGCGGGGGCCCAGCAGGTGGGGCGGGCTGGGCTGCCGGGAGCCGGGGGGGCGCTGGCCAAGGGGAGCCGGGCGGGGGCCCAGCAGGTGGGGCGGGCTGGGCTGCCGGGAGCCGGGGGGGTGCTGGCCAAGGGGAGCCGGGCGGGGGCCCAGCGGGGGGGCTGGCTGGGCGGCGGGGAGCCGGGGGGGGCGCTGGCCAAGGGGAGCCGGGCAGGGCCCAGCGGGGGGGCGGGCTGGGCTGCCGGGAGCCGGGGGGGTGCTGGCCAAGGGGAGCCGGGCGGGGGCCCAGCAGGTGGGGCGGGCTGGGCTGCCGGGAGCCGGGGGGGGCGCTGGCCAAGGGGAGCCAGGCGGGGGCCCAGCGGGGGGGCTGGCTGAGCGGCGGGGAGCCGGGGGGGTGCTGGCCAAGGGGAGCCAGGTGGGGGTCCCGGGGGAGGGGCCGGGCGGGGCGCTGGCCGTGGGGACTGGGCCGGGGCCTACAGGGGTGCCGGGGTGCCGGGGCGACTGACCGGGGTCGGGCTCCCCCAGAACTTCAAGCGGGAGGAGCAGAACTTCGTGGTGCAGAACGAGATTAACAACATGTCCTTCCTCACGGCCGACAGCAAGAGCAAGATGTCCAAGGTGAGGCCTGGGGGGCCGGGGTCCAGCCGTGGGGTCGCTGCCTGGACGCTGTGCGGCCCCGCTCCCAGGCGCCCTGGAGGGCCCCACGCACGGCCCAGCGCGTGGGAAATGCTCCGGGGGCCCCCCCCGCTCCATCCCGCGGGCCCCCCCGCCCGGTCCGAGTGACCCCCCGCCCGGTCCCAGTGCCCCCCCGCTCTGTCCCACGGGCCCCCCCGCCCAGTCCAAGTGCCCCCCTGCTCTGTCCCGCGGGCCCCCCCACCCGGTCCGAGTGACCCCCCCGCCCGGTCCCAGTGCCCCCCCGCTCTGTCCCACGGGCCCCCCCGCCCAGTCCAAGTGCCCCCCTGCTCTGTCCCGCGGGCCCCCCCACCCGGTCCGAGTGACCCCCCCGCCCGGTCCAAGTGACCCCCCGCTCTGTCCCGCGGGCCCCCCCACCCGGTCCGAGTGACCCCCCCGCCCGGTCCAAGTGACCCCCCGCTCCATCCCGCGGGCCCCCCCGCCCGGTCCGAGTGACCCCCCGCCCGGTCCCAGTGCCCCCCCCGCTCTGTCCCGCGGGCCCCCCCGCCCGGTCCGAGTGACCCCCCGCCCGGTCCAAGTGACCCCCTGCTCCGTCCCGCGGGCCCCCCCGCCCAGTCCAAGTGCCCCCCTGCTCTGTCCCACGGGCCACCCCCGCCCGGTCCAAGTGCCCCCCCGCCCGGTCCAAGTGCCCCCCTGCTCCGTCCCGCGGGCCCCCCCGCCCGGTCCAAGTGCCCCCCCTGCTCCGTCCCACGGGCCCCCCCGCCCGGTCCAAGTGCCCCCCCTGCTCTGTCCCACGGGCCCCCCCGCCCGGTCCGAGTGACCCCCCACCCGGTCCAAGTGCCCCCCTGCTCCGTCCCACGGGCCACCCCCGCCCAGTCCAAGTGCCCCCCTGCTCCGTCCCGCGGGCCCCCCCGCCCGGTCCAAGTGCCCCCCCTGCTCCGTCCCACGGGCCCCCCCGCCCGGTCCGAGTGCCCCCCTGCCTTGTCCCTCTGCCCTGTCCCATCCCGTCCCGTCCCAAGGGCGCCCCCCCCGCCTTGTCCCTCTGCCCCATCCCATCCCGAGGGCGCCCCCACCTGGTCCCCCCCGACTGGTCCCGAGTGTCCCCCCTGCCTGGTTCCCGTACCCTGTCCCGAGGGCCCTCCCGTCCTGTCCCGTCCCGAGGGCGCCCCCACCCGGCCCCCCACCCCATCCTGAGGGCTCCCCCTGCCCTATCCTGAAGGCGCCCCCATCTGGTCTCCCCGCCCAGTCCCCCTGTCCCGTCCCTGCCGCGCTCAGTGGCTGCAGCTGGCCAAGGGGCAGATGGAGGAGCCATCAGCTGCCCAGGACTCAGCGCCCCCGGACCCTGGCTGGGCCAGTCCCAGGAGCCGCCCGCGGCCCCGTCCAGCCCCCCAAGCGAGCTGCCAGGGGCCGAGAGCCTCCGATCTGCGCTGGGGGGGGGCGAGTCCCCGGCCTCCAATCTGTACAGGGGTGACGGCGCGTTGGGTCCCCGACCCTGCACCCCCACAGCAGCCAGGGCAGGTGCCGCCGGCCGGTCCAACGGGGGGGTCACTGCTCCTCCGGGTCCAGCCCAGCACAGACGGGAGGTGGCCACAGGAGTCGGGGCCAGGCAGACTCAGCCCCCTGGGACGGGTCCCTGGGCCCCTGGACCCCAGCCCCCCCCAGCCTGTCCCCTTCATGCTTCCAGCCCCAGACTGCCCTGCCCCCAGGCCCTGCCCCCAGCCAGGTGTCCGTCTCCGCCCCGTCACGGCTCACAGGTGGGGCTCACACTCGGCTCCTGGGCGATCCCCCCAGCCCCTTCTCGGGGGGCCCCCCCTGCGGCGGTGAGACGGCCCTTTCCCGTGGGCCACTCCACTGCAGAGACCCCCCCATTGGGGGGCCCCTCTCATCTGGGGTCCCACCCCTCTTCCTCCGGGACGGCGCCTCTCAGGGCCTCCAGCCGCCTGCCTCCGCCGTGAGCCCCTCGGGGGGTCCCCTGGCCCCGGGCCCCCTCCCAGCGGGACTAGCGCCCCCCCTGCTCCCCAGCCCAGAGCGAGCCCCAGCCAGCGCCCACAGGAGGGCTGTGGAGCTTTGAACAGCAACGGATCCCTCAGGCCAGTCGCCTGGACCCCTCAGTCCACACGTCAGCCTCCGATCTGCGCGGAGGGGGGGCAGAGACCCAGGCCTCCGATCTGCACGGGGGGGGGCAGAGACCCAGGCCTCCGATCTGCAGGGGGGGGGCAGAGACCCAGGCCTCCGATCTGCACGGGGGGGGCAGAGACCCAGGCCTCCGATCTGCGCGGGGGGGGGCAGAGACCCAGGCCTCCGATCTGCAGGGGGGGGGCAGAGACCCAGGCCTCCGATCTGCAGGGGGGGGGCAGAGACCCAGGCCTCCGATCTGCAGGGGGGGGGCAGAGACCCAGGCCTCCGATCTGCACGGGGGGGGGGGGCAGAGACCCAGGCCTCCGATCTGCGCGGGGGGGGGGCAGAGACCCAGGCCTCCGATCTGCGCGGGGGGGGGGGGCAGAGACCCAGGCCTCCGATCTGCGCGGGGGGGGGGGGGCAGAGACCCAGGCCTCCGATCTGCGCGGGGGGGGGGGGCAGAGACCCAGGCCTCCGATCTGCGCGGGGGGGGGGGGGGCAGAGACCCAGGCCTCCGATCTGCGCGGGGGGGGGCAGAGACCCAGGCCTCCGATCTGCAGGGGGGGGGGCAGAGACCCAGGCCTCCGATCTGCGCGGGGGGGGGGCAGAGACCCAGGCCTCCGATCTGCGCGGGGGGGGGGGGGGGCAGAGACCCAGGCCACCCAGGCCTCCGATCTGCGCGGGGGGGGGGCAGAGACCCAGGCCTCCGATCTGCGCGGGGGGGGGGGGGCAGAGACCCAGGCCCCCGATCTGCCGGGGGGGGGGGGGGCAGAGACCCAGGCCCCCGATCTGCGCGGGGGGGGGGGGGCAGAGACCCAGGCCCCCGATCTGCGCGGGGGGGGGGGGGCAGAGACCCAGGCCCCCGATCTGCGCGGGGGGGGGGGGCAGAGACCCAGGCCTCCGATCTGCGCGGGGGGGGGGGGGCAGAGACCCAGGCCCCCGATCTGCGCGGGGGGGGGGGGGCAGAGACCCAGGCCCCCGATCTGCGCGGGGGGGGGGGGGCAGAGACCCAGGCCTCCGATCTGCGCGGGGGGCCGGGCCCATCTAACCCGTCTCTTCTGTCTTGTCTCCCCTTCTCCTCCGTCCGGGGCCTAGTCTGGAGATGGCCAGGTAGCGTCCTGCTCCTCCGCCCGCGCGGCCGCATGGCGCCTTGTGGCTGAGCCGCCAGCCCCCGCCTCCGCCCCACTGAGCAACCCGCGGCCTGCATAGCCCCCTGACCCCCGCCCCCCCGCCCCCCCCACTACCCCAGCCCCCGCCTCCGCCCCACTGAGCAACCCGCGGCCTGCATAGCCCCCTGACCCCTGCCCCCCCGCCCCCCACTACCCCAGCCCCCGCCTCCGCCCCACTGAGCAACCCGCGGCCTGCATAGCCCCCTGACCCCTGCCCCCCCGCCCCCCACTACCCCAGCCCCCGCCTCCGCCCCACTGAGCAACCCGCGGCCTGCATAGCCCCCTGACCCCCGCCCCCCTGCCCCCCCACTACCCCAGCCCCCGCCTCCGCCCCACTGAGCAACCCGCGGCCTGCATAGCCCCCTGACCCCTGCCCCCCCGCCCCCCACTACCCCCAGCCCCCGCCTCCGCCCCACTGAGCAACCCGCGGCCTGCATAGCCCCCTGACCCCCGCCCCCCCGCCCCCCCACTACCCCAGCCCCCGCCTCCGCCCCACTGAGCAACCCGCGGCCTGCATAGCCCCCTGACCCCTGCCCCCCCGCCCCCCACTACCCCAGCCCCCGCCTCCGCCCCACTGAGCAACCCGCGGCCTGCATAGCCCCCTGACCCCCGCCCCCCTGCCCCCCCACTACCCCAGCCCCCGCCTCCGCCCCACTGAGCAACCCGCGGCCTGCATAGCCCCCTGACCCCTGCCCCCCCGCCCCCCACTACCCCAGCCCCCGCCTCCGCCCCACTGAGCAACCCGCGGCCTGCATAGCCCCCTGACCCCCGCCCCCCCCGCCCCCCCACTACCCCAGCTCACGGCCTGAATAGCCCCCTGGCTCCCCCCCGCCCCCCCACTACCCCAGCTCACGGCCTGCATAGCCCCCTGGCTCCCCCCCGCCCCCCCACTACCCCAGCTCACGGCCTGCATAGCCCCCTGACCCCCTGGCTCCCCCCGCCCCCCCCACTACCCCAGCTCACGGCCTGCATAGCCCCCTGACCCCCTGGCTCCCCCCGCCCCCCACTACCCCAGCTCACGGCCTGCATAGCCCCCTGGCTCCCCCCCGCCCCCCCACTACCCCAGCTCACGGCCTGAATAGCCCCCTGGCTCCCCCCCGCCCCCCTACTACCCCAGCTCACGGCCTGAATAGCCCCCTGGCTCCCCCCCGCCCCCCCCCCACTACCCCAGCTCACGGCCTGAATAGCCCCCTGGCTCCCCCCCACTCCCCCCACTACCCCAGCTCACGGCCTGAATAGCCCCCTGGCTCCCCCCCACTCCCCCCACTACCCCAGCTCACGGCCTGAATAGCCCCCTGGCCTCCTGGCTCCCAGCACACTCAGCCCCGCCCCCCGTGCCTGGTCAGTGGACATGGGGCAGGCTCCATGGTGCCACCATGGGGCGTGGCCGGGGGGTTGCCCCTCGCCCCGGCTGTCGCTAGCCTGCAGCAGCATGCCTCGTCCGACCTGGCTTGGCCCCCCAGCCTGGCGCTCTCCAAGCGGGGGGCAGGATCCGGCCCTTGCCCCCCGCGACAGCCGGCCGGGGGGCAGGACGGGGTCGCAGGCGCGTTATGCTGCCCTGCCTGCTCGGCTGCCTGTGTGGCTGTGGGGGCCAAGCGGTTCGTGTGCCCCCCCAGGCTGTCTGTAAGCTCGGCAGGGCTGGTCCTGGGAGCGGTGGGGGGGGGATTCCCGGCGGCCCCCTGCTGAGGGGACGTGGGTCCAGGCCGGAGCTCGCTGCCTGTCCCGGGGGAGTGGGGCCGTGCTTGTGCAGAGGGGCTGGGCAGAGGCCGGTTTCTGAATGGTCAGCGCCCCCCCCGAGCAGCGTCCTGGGGGGCTGCCCCCCAGCTGAGCTCTCCCAGCCCCCCAGCCGTTGCAGAGTGGCCCTGCTCGCGGCGGGGGTGGGGCTGGCTGGAGGCAGAGGGCCGAGGGGGAGGCTCTGACCCCCCGTCCCCCCAGGCGGGCAGCTCGGAGCAGGAGCGGACCAAGAAGAAGCGGCGGGGGGATCGCTACTCCGTGCAGACCTCGCTCATCGTGGCCACGCTGAAGAAGATGCTGCCCATTGGCCTCAACATGTGCTCGCCCACCGACCAGGAGCTCATCGCGCTGGCCAAGGGCCGCTATGCCCTGGTGAGCGGGGGCGGAGCCGGGGAGGGAGGGGGCGGGGCCGGGGAGAGCAGGGGGCGGGGCCAGGGAGAGGGGGCGGAGCCAGGGAGAGCAGGGGGCGGTGCCAGGGAGAGCAGGGGGCGGGGCCAGGGAGAGCCAGCAATGGAAGCAGATGGGGCTGTTGCCCTTGGGCACAGTGAGTCGGGAGAGTCTCCGGGGGGGGTGACTTGTACTGGGGGTGTCAGGGCTCCCTGGGGCCCCCCCGGCTGACAGGCTCCGTGCCCCTCCCCAGAAAGACACGGACGAGGAGGTGCGGGACGTCCTCAACAACAACCTGCACCTGCAGGGCAAGGTGAGTGCCCCCCCGGCCCCATGGGCCATGCCCCCCAGGCTCCGCCCTCCCCCTTCGCCCCAGTGACCGTGTCCCCCCGGCAGTGCGAGAACCCGGCCTCCATGCGCTGGCAGCTGGCCCTGTACCGCGAGATGTCGGGCAAGGCCGAGGACGCCAACAAGCCCGAGAAGATTGTGCGGCGGGTGCAGGAGGTGTCGGCCGTGCTCTACCACCTGGAGCAGGTGAGGGGCGGGGCGGGGGCCGTGCTCTACCACCTGGAGCAGGGGAGGGGCGGGGCGGGGCCGTGCTCTACCACCTGGAGCAGGTGAGGGGCGGGGCGGGGCCGTGCTCTACCACCTGGAGCAGGCGAGGGGCGGGGCGGGGCCGTGCTCTACCACCTGGAGCAGGCGAGGGGCGGGGCGGGGCCGTGCTCTACCACCTGGAGCAGGGGCGGGGCGGGGCCGGGCCCTGCTCTGCCGCCCGGGGGGAGGGGTCGCGGGGCCAGGGGCTCTAACTGCCCCGTCCCCGCAGACCGAGCACCCCTACAAGTCCAAGAAGGCCGTGTGGCACAAGCTGCTGTCCAAGCAGCGCCGCCGCGCCGTGGTCGCCTGCTTCCGCATGACGCCGCTCTACAACCTGCCCAGGTCAGGCCGCCCCCCCCCCGGTCCCCCCGGCAGGCGAGCCGCCCCCCCCCCGTCCCCCCTGCCGGCGAGCCGCCCCCCCCGGTCTCCCCGGCAGGCGAGCCGCCCCCCCCGGTCCCCCCGGCAGGCGAGCCGCCCCCCGGGTCCCCCCGGCAGGCGAGCCGCACCCCCCCGGTCCCCCCGGCAGGCGAGCCGCCCCCCCCGGTCCCCCCTGCCGGCGAGCCGCCCCCCCCGTCCCCCCTGCCGGCGAGCTGCCCCCCCCGGTTTCCCCTGCCGGCGAGCTGCCCCCCCCCGTTTCCCCTGCCGGCGAGCTGCCCCCCCCCGTTTCCCCTGCCGGCGAGCCGCCCCCCCCCCAGTTTCCCCTGCCGGCGAGCCGCCCCCCCCCTGGCCCCCTCGGCAGGCGAGCCGCCCCCCCCCCAGTTTCCCCTGCCGGCGAGCCGCCCCCCCCCTGGCCCCCTCGGCAGGCGAGCCGTCCCCCCCCGGTCCCCCCGGCAGGCGAGCCGCCCCCCCCGGTCCCCCCGGCAGGCGAGCCGCCCCCCCCCCGGTCCCCCCGGCAGGCGAGCCGCCCCCCCCCGGTCCCCCCGGCAGGCAAGCCGCCCCCCCGTCCCCCCTGCCGGCGAGCCGCCCCCCCCCGTCTCCCCTGCCGGCGAGCCGCCCCCCCCCGGTTTCCCCTGCCGGCAAGCTGCCCCCCCCCGGTCTCCCCTGCCGGCGAGCTGCCCCCCCCGGTCCCCCCGGCAGGCGAGCCGCCCCCCCGGTCTCCCCTGCCGGCGAGACGCCCCTGCCCAGGGAACTGTCCCCCCCCGGTCCCCCTGCCCAGGGAACTGTCCCCCCCCCCGGTCCCCATGCCAGGCGAACCGCCCCCCTAGGCGAGCTGGACCCCCACAGTTCCCTCCCCAGTCCCTCCACCAAGGGAGCCACTGCCCCCCCCACACTCCCCCTGCCAGCAAAGCTGTGCCCCTTTTGCCAGCTCTGGGCCCCAGGGTGCAGCCTGGAGGGTCCAGGCCAATCCGTGGCCCCATGTGGCCCCGTGGCCCCGCCAGGTCTCTCATCTGCCCCTCCCCCAGGCACCGGGCCTGTAACATGTTCCTGGAGAGCTACAAGGCGGCCTGGATGGTGACGGAGGAGCACGCCTTCGAGGACAGGATGATCGACGACCTGGCCGTGAGCCGGGGCCCGGGGGGAGGCCAGAATGAGCCGCCTGCATGCTCAGCCCAGGGGCCCGTCCCTGCCCGACTCCAGGGGCCCGTCCCTGCCCGACTCCAGGGGCCCGACCCCGCCCAGACTCCAGGGGCCCGACCCCGCCCAGACTCCAGGGGCCCGTCCCCGCCCAGACTCCAGGGGCCCGTCCCCGCCCAGACTCCAGGGGCCCGACCCCGCCCAGACTCCAGGGGCCCGACCCCGCCCAGACTCCAGGGGCCCGACCCCGCCCAGACTCCAGGGGCCCGTCCCCCGCCCAGACTCCAGGGGCCCGACCCCGCCCAGACTCCAGGGGCCCGTCCCCCGCCCAGACTCCAGGGGCCCGTCCCCCGCCCGACTCCAGGGGCCCGTCCCCGCCCAGACTCCAGGGGCCCGTCCCCCGCCCAGACTCCAGGGGCCCGTCCCCCGCCCAGACTCCAGGGGCCCGTCCCCCGCCCAGACTCCAGGGGCCCGTCCCCCGCCCAGACTCCAGGGGCCCGTCCCCCGCCCAGACTCCAGGGGCCCGTCCCCCGCCCGGGCTGGGGGCAGAGGTGGCAGTGGCGGGACCCCAGGAAGGGGTGGGAGAGGGGCGGGGCGGGCCCCTGGGTTGGGTGGGGGAAGGCCGGGCGGGCCAGGCTCTCTCTGGCCCGGTAGGTTCCCCGCTGCTGACTATGCTGTGCCGGGGGGGGTAGAAACCAGGCGAGGAGGAGGAGGAGGAGGAGGAGCAGACGGAGAAGAAGCCCGACCCCCTGCACCAGCTCATCCTGCACTTCAGCCGCACGGCGCTGACTGAGAAGAGGTGGGCGCCTGGCAACCAGCCCGTGGTGCAAACTGCCCCTTGGGCCCCAGAGCAGGGGGCTGGCGCCAGGAGGGGGCTGGGGCCTACTGGTTAGAGCAGGGGGGCTGGCGCCAGGACTCCTGGGTTCTCTCCCTGGCGCCAGGAGGGGGCTGGGGCCTACTGGTTAGAGCAGGGGGGCTGGCGCCAGGACTCCTGGGTTCTCTCCCTGGCGCCAGGAGGGGGCTGGGGCCTACTGGTTAGAGCAGGGGGGCTGGCGCCAGGACTCCTGGGTTCTCTCCCTGGCGCCAGGAGGGGGCTGGGGCCTACTGGTTAGAGCAGGGGGGCTGGCGCCAGGACTCCTGGGTTCTCTCCCTGGCTCCAGGACGGGGCTGGGGCCTACTGGTTAGAGCAGGGGGGCTGGCGCCAGGACTCCTGGGTTCTCTCCCTGGCGCCAGGAGGGGGCTGGGGCCTACTGGTTAGAGCAGGGGGGCTGGCGCCAGGACTCCTGGGTTCTCTCCCTGGCGCCAGGAGGGGGCTGGGGCCTACTGGTTAGAGCAGGGGGGCTGGCGCCAGGACTCCTGGGTTCTCTCCCTGGCTCCAGGAGGGGGTGGGGCCTACTGGTTAGAGCAGGGGGGCTGGCGCCAGGACTCCTGGGTTCTCTCCCTGGCGCCAGGAGGGGGCTGGGGCCTACTGGTTAGAGCAGGGGGGCTGGCGCCAGGACTCCTGGGTTCTCTCCCTGGCGCCAGGAGGGGGCTGGGGCCTACTGGTTAGAGCAGGGGGGCTGGCGCCAGGACTCCTGGGTTCTCTCCCTGGCTCCAGGAGGGGGTGGGGCCTACTGGTTAGAGCAGGGGGGCTGGCGCCAGGACTCCTGGGTTCTCTCCCTGGCTCCAGGACGGGGCTGGGGCCTACTGGTTAGAGCAGGGGGCTGGCGCCAGGACTCCTGGGTTCTCTCCCTGGCGCCAGGACGGGGCTGGGGCCTACTGGTTAGAGCAAGGGGGCTGGCGCCAGGACTCCTGGGTTCTCTCCCTGGCTCCAGGACGGGGCTGGGGCCTACTGGTTAGAGCAGGGGGCTGGCGCCAGGACTCCTGGGTTCTCTCCCTGGCGCCAGGACGGGGCTGGGGCCTACTGGTTAGAGCAGGGGGGCTGGCGCCAGGACTCCTGGGTTCTCTCCCTGGCTCCAGGAGGGGGTGGGGAACAGGGCCTGTCTGGAGCGGGTGGTGGTGGTTGACTGGCCCGTGCGCTGCCTTTCAGCAAACTGGAGGAGGATCGCCTGTACATGGCCTACACCGACATCATGGCGAAGGTGAGCCTGGGCCCACGGCTGCTCTTCCCACCTGAGGGCCCCAGCGTGGCCCCCTTTCCCTTCTCCAGATGTTTGGGTGAGCGTCCCCAGCACAGCCCGGCCGGCTCGTCCCGCTCGGCAGAGGAGCTGGCTCCGAGCCCGGCTCACTGGCGTACAAGCAGCAGAGAATTTGACTCCCTCAATCCCCCCAACTTGCAGTGTGCTCAGACCTTTCCCCCACACGGTTCCACGAGGTTCAGAATAGGACCCTAGTCCGAACTACCTAGTTCGAGCCCCGTGTAGCCGCGCGGCACAGGGTTCGAAGCAGCGGGGATTTAAAAATGGCGGCTCCCCGCTTATGCAAATGAAGCCCGGGAAATTCAAATCCTGGGCTTCATTTGCAAGTGCGGTATGCCTACATTACCCCCTAGTGCGAACTAGCGGGGTAGTGTAGACAGACCCTTTGTAATGTTGTAGTCGGAGTAACAGCTTTGTTTCTCTGAAGTAGTAGCACGTGTTTCTCTTTGGAGTAGCTTCATATTCCACATGTAGCATTGCTGGAGTAACAAGGTACTAACAGTTACCGTGTTTCCAGAGCAATGGTGTCGTATCCCTGGAGTAATAACAAAGTAACAGTGTGATGTCTCTGAAGTAACGCTGTGCTGATGGCCCAGTATCTCTGGAGTTGCATTGTGATGTCTCTGGAGTAACGGTGTACTCACTTTCTAGTATCTCTGGAGTAACGGTGTACTCACTTTCTAGTATCTCTGGAGTAACGGTGTACTCACTTTCTAGTATCTCTGGAGTAACGGTGTACTCACTTTCTAGTATCTCTGGAGTAACGGTGTACTCACTTTCTAGTATCTCTGGAGTAACGGTGTATTCACTTTCTAGTATCTCTGGAGTAACGGTGTACTCACTTTCTAGTATCTCTGGAGTAACGGTGTACTCACTTTCTAGTATCTCTGGAGTAACGGTGTACTCACTTTCTAGTATCTCTGGAGCTGGTAGTGTATCTCTGGATTAACCATGTATTAGCAGTTTGGTTGCTTCAGAGGAACGTTTAGTATTTCCCACGTACTGGTGTGTCTCTAGAGTAACAGCGTACTAGCAGTGCGGTCTCTCCAGAGTACTGGTGTAGTATCACTGGAGTAATAGCCTAGTCTCCAGGTGGGGGGTGTATCTGGCTCCAAAGCACTCCTCCCCTCTCCCCCAGAGCTGTCACATGGAAGAAGGTGAAGAGGAAGGTGGTGAGAAAGAGGAGGAGGAGGCCGAAGGCTCCTTTGAGGTAGGTGACCCCTCCCTTGGGGCCTGGCCCGGCCCTGCCTGCCTGCACTGACCCCCATGTCTCCTCCCCACAGGAGAAGGAGATGGAGAAGCAGAAGCTGCTGTACCAGCAGTCGCGGCTGCACAACCGTGGGGCGGCCGAAATGGTCCTGCAGATGATCAGCGCCTGCAAAGGTGAGATGGCCCCGGCATGTCCCTTGTGCCCGGGCCGGCGTGGCGGGGGGGAGCGTGTGGGGGCAGGGGCTGCTGCTGTCACACCGGACGCCCGCGGGGGTTCAACTCTGCGCCGCGTCGCCTGCCGCACGGTGACCGGCGCCGCTTTGCTTGGCAGGGGAGCCGGGCGCCATGGTGTCCTCCACCCTCAAGCTGGGCATCTCCATCCTGAACGGCGGCAACGTGGAAGTGCAGCAGGTACGGCCCGGCGTCGCGTGGCTCCCGGGGCCAGGGCCCTGCACCTCCCCCAGGCCCCCGCCAGCCACGCTCTGAGTAACACTCGAGTCATGTCAGCAGCGTGGTAGTAACCCCTGAGTAACGGGGGAGGTGGGCCGTGCCCCCGACAGCTCACGATCCCCTCTCCAGGTTTTGGGAGTCTGCGGTGCTGCAGGGCCAGTTGTGGTTTCAGGTTTTCCAGTGAATTAAGGAGGTAACCAGGGCCTGGGGCCTGAGTAACAAAGGGAGGATGCGCTAACATCTTCCCAAGGAGCGAATATTCGCTGAGTACTGGTGGAAAGTGCTGTGTAATGGCTGAGTAGCAATGGAGTACGGGCTGAGGAACGCATATGCAGGGAGGGTGTGCTCGGTAACTAATGGGGCTTCAGAATAACGAGGGAGGACAGGCTGAGTAACAAGGGAGAGCAGGCAGAGTAATGGCTTAGTAACGAGGAAGATTGCGCTGAGTAACAAGGGACAATGGGCTGAGTAACAAGGGAGAGCAGGCTGAGTAATGGCTTAGTAACGAGGAAGATTGCGCTGAGTAACAAGGGAGAGCAGGCAGAGTAATGGCTTAGTAACGAGGAAGATTGCGCTGAGTAACAAGGGAGAGCAGGCTGAGTAATGGCTCAGTAACGAGGAAGATTGCGCTGAGTAACAAGGGAGAGCAGGCTGAGTAATGGCTTAGTAACGAGGAAGATTGCGCTGAGTAACAAGGGAGAGCAGGCTGAGTAATGGCTTAGTAACGAGGAAGATTGCGCTGAGTAACAAGGGAGAGCAGGCTGAGTAACATGCTGAGAAATGAAGGAAGATGGGTTGAGTAATGGCCTAGTAGCAAAGGAGCAAGTGCTGAGTAACGAGGGAGAACTGACTGAGTAGCAAGAAGGGGGGGATGAGTCCTGGCTTGGAGTGCCCTGAGCGCCCGCACGTCATAGCGCTCGGCCATCAGCCCGGCTGCACTTGCCGCAGGCTGCCATCCAGGGGGGTCAGTCGGGGGGCTGTCAGGATCCAGGAGGCCCTGCAGGAGAGCTTCCACCCCGAGGAGCCCACAGAGCCACCCCAGTCCTCCCTCACCTCCTTCCACTTACCCCTCCCTGGCCCCCCTTCCTGATGTACAAGATAAAGGACACGTGTGTTCAAAAATAGAAACTCTCTTTATTTAACAAAACGGGGGGGAGGGGGGGCCAGGAGTACCGGAAGTTCGAATTAGAAAGCCTAATTCAAACTACCTACTCTGTGCCGTGTGTAGCCGCGGGCACGGAGTCCGAACTACCGGGGATTTAAAAAGGCGGCGCCCGGCAAGATGCAAATGAAGCCCAGGATATTTAAATCCCGGGCTTCATTTGCAACTTCGATTGACTCCATTAACCACCCTAGTTCAAACTAGGGTGGTAATGTAGACATACCTGAGGAGAGGACAGGTGGAGTATGGAGGGGAGGACAAGGGGAGTATGGAGGGGAGGACAGGCGGAGTACGGGGGGGAGGACAGGCGGAGTACGGGGGTGAGGACAGGCGGAGTACGGGGGGGAGGACAGGCGGAGTACGGCGGGGAGGACAAGGAGAGTATGGAGGGGAGGACAGGCGGAGTACGGCGGGGAGGACAGGCGGAGTACGGCGGGGAGGACAGGTGGAGTACGGGGGGGAGGACAGGCGGAGTACGGCGGGGAGGACAGGCGGAGTACGGGGGGGAGGACAGGCGGAGTACGGCGGGGAGGACAGGCGGAGTACGGGGGGGAGGACAGGCGGAGTACGGGGGTGAGGACAGGCGGAGTACGGGGGGGAGGACAGGCGGAGTACGGCGGGGAGGACAAGGAGAGTATGGAGGGGAGGACAGGCGGAGTACGGCGGGGAGGACAGGCGGAGTACGGGGGGGAGGACAGGCGGAGTACGGCGGGGAGGACAGGCGGAGTACGGGGGGAGGACAGGCGGAGTACGGCGGGGAGGACAGGCGGAGTACGGCGGGGAGGACAGACGGAGTACAGGGGGGAGGACAGGCGGAGTACGGCGGGGAGGACAGGCGGAGTACGGCGGGGAGGACAGGGGGAGTACGGCGGGGAGGACAGGCGGAGTACGGGGGGGAGGACAGGGGGAGTACGGCGGGGAGGACAGGCGGAGTACGGGGGGGAGGACAGGCGGAGTACGGCGGGGAGGACAGGCGGAGTACGGGGGGGAGGACAGGCGGAGTACGGCGGGGAGGACAGGCGGAGTACGGGGGGAGGACAGGCGGAGTACGGCGGGGAGGACAGGCGGAGTACGGCGGGGAGGACAGACGGAGTACAGGGGGGAGGACAGGCGGAGTACGGCGGGGAGGACAGGCGGAGTACGGCGGGGAGGACAGGCGGAGTACGGGGGGGAGGACAGGCGGAGTACGGCGGGGAGGACAGGGGGAGTACGGCGGGGAGGACAGGCGGAGTACGGGGGGGAGGACAGGGGGAGTACGGCGGGGAGGACAGGCGGAGTACGGGGGGGAGGACAGGGGGAGTACGGCGGGGAGGACAGGCGGAGTACGGGGGGGAGGACAGGCGGAGTACGGCGGGGAGGACAGGCGGAGTACGGCGGGGAGGACAGGCGGAGTACGGAGGGAGTAATTGTGGTGGTGTAGCTCAGAGCGCTGCCTTGTCCCTGCAGAAGATGCTGGACTACCTGAAGGAGAAGCGGGAGGTGGGTTTCTTCCAGAGCGTGCAGGCGCTGATGCAGACGTGCAGGTGAGTGGGACCGTCCGTCTGTCCCTCCAGCCGAGCTGGGCCCCGCGCCCGGCCCCCCGGCCTCTCGTTTTACCAGCCGCTCCCCCCAGGGACCCTGAGCCGCGGGGAGCCAGGCGAGGGGGCTCCCGGGGAGTCGATGCCCGTCCAGCCCCCCAGCAATGCTTGCCACGCCCAGCGCGTGTCCAGAGCGGGGGCGCGGTGCCAGGCTGCGCCCCTCCCTAGTGGGGCGGGGGGGGCCACCCCCTCGCCCTCCTCTGACCCCCGGCTCCCCGCAGCGTCCTGGATCTCAACGCCTTCGAGAGGCAGAACAAGGCCGAGGGGCTGGGCATGGTGACAGAGGAAGGAACAAGTGAGTCTGCCCCGCCCCCGGGACATGGGCCCCCGCCCTGCCCCCCATCGCTGCCCCGCCCCCGCCCTGCCCTCCTCTCAGCCCCCTGCCCCCCATCGCTGCCCCGCCCCCGCCCTGCCCTCCTCTCAGCCCCCTGCCCCCCATCGCTGCCCCGCCCCCATCTCAGCCCCCAGCTCCCTCATCTCTCCCCCTGCCCTGCCCCACATCGCTGCTCCCACCCCCACTCTGCCCCCATCTCAGCCCCTAGTCCAGCCCCCATTGCTGCCCCCGCCCTGCCGCTCTCTGCTCTGGCCCAACCCCCCATCTCAGCCCCTCCCAGCTGCTCTTGGCCCCCGGCCCAGCCCCCTGTCTGCCCCTGCCTACCCGCCCATCTCAGCCCCCGCCCAGCCGCTCTCTGCCCTCTGCTCTGGCTGCAGAGAGTGGGCAGCAGCCCCGGGGACCCCAGCCCCCAATTCCAGCAGCCCCGGGGCAGGGTCACGAGGGGATCGTGGCCAGGGCATTTGAATCGGGGGTGGGGCAGGCTCTGGGGTCACTGCCTAGAGGAGGGGGGTGGGGCTTGGGGGGACAGTGAGAAGAGGCAGGGCTGCCTGGCGATGCCTTCTGGTACCAGCTGGTCTCCTGGGACTGGGCCCATCTAGCCCGGCATCCCGTCTCCGCGGGGGGAGCCCGTGGCTGAGCTCTGAGAGCACCCGGCCCCTCCCACCCTGGGTTTGTGTCCCCCCCCCCCCCCCCCCGAGTGCGGTGCTGCTATTAATCCGGACCGTAATAACGCCCTCCCCACCCCCGCCCTGCCCGCCACGACTCCCACCGCATATTAATGCCCTTAATCTGGTTGTACTCACCTCCTCTCTCCCCTTCTCTCCTCTCCCTCCCCACCGGTGCCCCCAGTCATCCGTCGGGAGAATGGTAAATAACCCGCCTCGGGCGCGTTTCTCCAGCATCGCCTGGCTCTGTGTCCTAACCCGCTGGGTCCATCGCCTGCCAGGGGCTGGTCAGAACCCTGCCCCCCCGGGCCGACCCGTCCATCGCGGGGAGGGGGGGGCTGGGGAGGGGCAGGGACAGCTCCGTCTTTGTTACTATAGGGCAGCTTGTGAGTGCCGGCCTGTGTGTGCCGGTGTGTGTTTAAGGAGCTGGCCTCGATGTGCTGTTATTGTAGGGTTGCTGCGGGGGGCAGGAGCTAAGCACGCCGGGCTGTTATTGTAGGGTTGCTGTGGGGGGGGCAGGAGCTAAGCACGCCGGGCTGTTATTGTAGGGTTGCTGTGGGGCGGCAGGAGCTAAGCACGCCGGGCTGTTATTGTAGGGTTGCTGTGGGCGGCAGGAGCTAAGCATGCTGGGCTGTTATTGTAGGGTTGCTGTGGGGGGCAGGAGCTAAGCACGCCGGGCTGTTATTGTAGGGTTGCTGTGGGCGGCAGGAGCTAAGCATGCTGGGCTGTTATTGTAGGGTTGCTGTGGGGGGCAGGAGCTAAGCACGCTGGGCTGTTATTGTAGGGTTGCTGTGGGGGGCAGGAGCTAAGCACGCCGGGCTGTTATTGTAGGGTTGCTGTGGGCGGCTGGAGCTAAGCACGCCGGGCTGTTATTGTAGGGTTGCTGCGGGGGGCAGGAGCTAAGCACGCCGGGCTGTTATTGTAGGGTTGCTGCGGGGGGCAGGAGCTAAGCACGCCGGGCTGTTATTGTAGGGTTGCTGTGGGGCAGGAGCTAAGCACGCCGGGCTGTTATTGTAGGGTTGCTGTGGGGGGCAGGAGCTAAGCACGCCGGGCTGTTATTGTAGGGTTGCTGTGGGGGGCAGGAGCTAAGCACGCCGGGCTGTTATTGTAGGGTTGCTGTGGGCGGCTGGAGCTAAGCACGCCGGGCTGTTATTGTAGGGTTGCTGTGGGGCAGGAGCTAAGCACGCCGGGCTGTTATTGTAGGGTTGCTGTGGGGGGCAGGAGCTAAGCACGCCGGGCTGTTATTGTAGGGTTGCTGTGGGGGGCAGGAGCTAAGCACGCCGGGCTGTTATTGTAGGGTTGCTGTGGGCGGCTGGAGCTAAGCACGCCGGGCTGTTATTGTAGGGTTGCTGCGGGGGGCAGGAGCTAAGCACGCCGGGCTGTTATTGTAGGGTTGCTGTGGGGCGCAGGAGCTAAGCACGCCGGGCTGTTATTTTAGGGTTGCTGTGGGCGGCAGGAGCTAAGCACGCCGGGCTGTTATTGTAGGGTTGCTGGGGGCGGCAGGAGCTAAGCATGCTGGGCTGTTATTGTAGGGTTGCTGTGGGGGGCAGGAGCTAAGCACGCCGGGCTGTTATTGTAGGGTTGCTGTGGGGCGGCAGGAGCTAAGCACGCCGGGCTGTTATTGTAGGGTTGCTGTGGGGCGGCAGGAGCTAAGCACGCCGGGCTGTTATTGTAGGGTTGCTGTGGGGCGGCAGGAGCTAAGCACGCCGGGCTGTTATTGTAGGGTTGCTGTGGGGGGCAGGAGCTAAGCACGCCGGGCTGTTATTGTAGGGTTGCTGTGGGGCGGCAGGAGCTAAGCACGCCGGGCTGTTATTGTAGGGTTGCTGTGGGGGGCAGGAGCTAAGCACACCGGGCTGTTATTGTAGGGTTGCTGTGGGGCGGCAGGAGCTAAGCACGCCGGGCTGTTATTGTAGGGTTGCTGTGGGGGGCAGGAGCTAAGCACGCCGGGCTGTTATTGTAGGGTTGCTGTGGGGGGCAGGAGCTAAGCATGCTGGGCTGTTATTGTAGGGTTGCTGTGGGCGGCAGGAGCTAAGCACGCCGGGCTGTTATTGTAGGGTTGCTGCGGGCGGCAGGAGCTAAGCACGCTGGGCTGTTATTGTAGGGTTGCTGCGGGCGGCAGGAGCTAAGCACGCTGGGCTGTTATTGTAGGGTTGCTGTGGGGGGCAGGAGCTAAGCACGCCGGGCTGTTATTGTAGGGTTGCTGTGGGGGGCAGGAGCTAAGCACGCCGGGCTGTTATTGTAGGGTTGCTGTGGGGGGCAGGAGCTAAGCACGCCGGGCTGTTATTGTAGGGTTGCTGCGGGCGGCAGGAGCTAAGCACGCTGGGCTGTTATTGTAGGGTTGCTGCGGGCGGCAGGAGGTAAGCACGCCGGGCTGTTATTGTAGGGTTGCTGTGGGGGGCAGGAGCTAAGCACGCCGGGCTGTTATTGTAGGGTTGCTGCGGGCGGCAGGAGCTAAGCACGCTGGGCTGTTATTGTAGGGTTGCTGTGGGAAGCAGGAGCTAAGCACGCTGGGCTGTTATTGTAGGGTTGCTGTGGGGGGCAGGAGCTAAGCACGCTGGGCTGTTATTGTAGGGTTGCTGTGGGGGGCAGGAGCTAAGCACGCCGGGGCTGTTATTGTAGGGTTGCTGTGGGAAGCAGGAGCTAAGCACGCTGGGCTGTTATTGTAGGGTTGCTGTGGGGGGCAGGAGCTAAGCACGCTGGGCTGTTATTGTAGGGTTGCTGTGGGGCGGCAGGAGCTAAG
Organism: Pelodiscus sinensis; assembly: GCF_049634645.1. NCBI lineage: Eukaryota > Metazoa > Chordata > Testudines > Trionychidae > Pelodiscus > Pelodiscus sinensis. Next base: position 122,946 of record NW_027465826.1, read on the forward strand.
CACGCCGGGCTGTTATTGTAGGGTTGCTGTGGGGCGGCAGGAGCTAAGCACGCTGGGCTGTTATTGTAGGGTTGCTGTGGGGGGCAGGAGCTAAGCACGCCGGGCTGTTATTGTAGGGTTGCTGTGGGCGGCTGGAGCTAAGCACGCCGGGCTGTTATTGTAGGGTTGCTGTGGGGGGCAGGAGCTAAGCACGCTGGGCTGTTATTGTAGGGTTGCTGTGGGAAGCAGGAGCTAAGCACGCCGGGGCTGGCTGGGGGCTCAGGGACCAGTGGCTGGGGGTTGGGGCATGGCTAAGTCCAGACGGGGCTTCAGAGGCCTGTGAACCCCTCCCCCGGGAGGACCAGGGCTCTGCCGTGGCTCCTGTGGCCACGTGGACCTGTGCTGCGCCGTGGCTCTGAGCCAATAGCCCTACGGCCAGGCTGCGAGTCGCGTCTGGTTGTGGCCGGGCCCCCGACGGCGCCGCACTCGCGCTGCTGCATCGGGGGCCTCAGTGTGCGGGGGGGGATCCCCGCCGAGGCCGCAAAGGCGGGTCCCCCCGCGCCGGGAGCCGGCTTTGCCCTTGAGCGTTGCGCCCGTCTCTGCCCCGGCCGGCGTCTGCCCAGCCGCTCGGAATCTCTCCCGGGACGGGCTGGTTGGACTCAGCAGGGGGCGCCGGTTCTGTCGGGCCCAGGGTTCTGATCAGCCTAGCAGGGGAGGGGGCGGGCGTGCTTCCGTGGCTCACGTGGCATGTCCCACAGCTCAGGCCCCGGGTGTGGGCCTTCCCGACCTGCGCTGCGCACTAACCGCACCCTGCCCCCTCGCCACGGGCCACGTTCCCCGCTCTCCTCAGGGACTCGCCCGCCCCTCTGAGACCTGGTCAGAGACCCCTCCTCTCCTGGGGCCGGGTCCCCGCCAGGCAGGGGCCTCGAGGAGCCGTAGCAGCAGGGCGTCTGCGCTGTCAACGTGGCGTCTTCACAGCCTCCCTGGTGTGGATGAGTTGCCTGCCGTCCCCGGCGTAACTCTGGGGTCGTCCCAGTGGTGGGGTGTCGGCATGGGGCCGTCGTGGGCGCTTTCCTGTAACACTCTGGGGTGCCCGGGTGTGACAGCACGTTGGGGATCCCCCGTCTCCTGCACCCCGAAATGGCACAAACAGGCTGCACCAGCCGGGGGAATAGAGGAAGTTTATTGCCTCTCCAGGATACAGCACAGCACAGATGTAATCTGGTCACAGAGCTGGGCTAGGATGTCTCAGGCCCCCTTGAGATGGGGGAGACTGGGCCCCTAAACTCCAGCCCCTCTCCCTAGGCTGACTCCTCCATGCTCCCACACAGCCAGCAACTCACTAACTCTCTTCCAGCCCTGCCCCCCAGCCAGGGCAGCATCCACCTTCCTTTGTTCCTCTCCATGGGGGGTGTCTGGCCACTGGTTTGCATAGTGACTCATCCTGTTTTGCTGGGTCGTGGTACCCACGGCAGCCAGTGGGGGTTACCCCAGAGCCAGCAGCATAGAAACCAGCCAGGTACCCCCACTACGTCACAGTTCTCCCCCCTCCGAGAGCGAACTGAGCAGGGTCACTCCGCTCGTGACCTAGGGAAGTTCGGGTCCTCTGCGTGGGAACCCGCCCTGGGGACATGGGTGCTCCCCTTGTCTCGGGCCGGCCGTGGCGAGGCCCCACATGAGCTGGCTTCCCTCTGTCCACTCGCTGCCCGCTCCAGGGCGACTGGCACAGGCCTGTCCTCGGGGGTCACACCCACCCTTCCACTGGCCTTGATCTCTGGCCAGGGTCTCTCGGGCCGGGGCCATGAGCCCAGTGAGCCTTCTCTGGACAGCCAGGGCGGCTCCCACCCCCGATGCTCCATCCAGGGAGGCCTTCCCCTCCCATAACTCTCTCAGCAAGCCCAGAGGGTCTATCTGGGGTAGAGACCCCCAAGCCACTTTCCTCCTGTCTTGGGCCTTCCCGCCCCTCTGGCAGGAGTCACAGGACCGGCAGTACCGCTGCACGGCTGTAAAGATTCCCGGCCAATAGAAGTGCTGGAGCAGCCTCAGCCGGGTGCTCCGGATCCCCCGGTGGCCCCCAACGGGGACGTCGTGGGCCAAATACAGCAGCTTGAGGCGATACTTTCGGGGGACGACCAGCTGCCGCTGGACCCCCCATGCCCTCACCTTCCTGGGGGGGAGCCACTCACGGAACAGGAGCCCACGCTCCCGCAGGAATCTCTCCTGGCCACCTCTCCCCCGGGGCTGAGCTGCACGGAGGCCAGCCTGGTCCCTCAGCCTCTGCAAGGAGGGGTCTGCCTGCACCTCAGCCTGGAATTCAGCTGCTGAGGCAGGGATCGGGACCTGTTCCCCACCTTTGCCTAGGTCCGGAGTCCCAGCCTGGCTGGACCCCGTGTCCACTGAGATGGGACCCTGAGGACGCTGCCAGGAGTCCTTCCCTGGACCCACGTTGTCAGCCCCCCGCTGGCTCTGGCTCCGGGTAGTGACTAGAGCCCGCTGGGATTCATGGGGCCACTCCTCTAGGTCATTCCCCATCAGCACCTCGGTGGGCAAGTGCGGGTGCACCCCCACTTCCTTGAGGCCTTCCTTCGCCCCCCATTTCAGATGCACCCTGGCTACAGGCACCTTAAACGGGGACCCGTCTATGCCCTTCAGGGTCAGCTGTGCGTGGGGTAGTATCCGCTCCGGGGCCACTATGTCGGATCGGGCCAGAGTCACCTCCGCCCCCGTGTCCCAGAAGCCCGTCACCTTCCTACCATCCACCTCCAGGGGTATGAGGCACTCGCTCCGCAGGGGCCGTCCTGCCCCCACCCGGTACACGGAGAAATCCGCCTCCTGAGAATCAGACCTCCCAGGGGAGGTGCACTGAGCATCCTTCCCCTCTCTCTGAGCTGAGGTTTGCCTGCCAGCCCCTGCCTCTGGGGCAGCCTGCCCTTCCTCCCGCCCCAGCCAGTTAACCCTGGAAAGTCCCCGGTCCTGGGACCTGGTGCACTGAGCCCTCTTGTGGCCTTTTTGCCCACAGCGATGGCAAGTTAGGCTTTGGGCTGTCTCTGTCCAGGGCCTGGCTGGTTCTCTGGGGCGCAGATGACCTGTTCCTTGGTCTCGCCCCGTAGTTGACTCCCTCCGTCGCTCAGCCGAGATCCGGTCTCTGCGCGATTCCCTTTCTCTCCGGGACTCCCGTTCACACCCGGACCGGCTCTCCGTGAACTCATCTGCCAGTCTCCCGGCCTCCTGGGGGTTCTCTGGTCTCCGGTCCTTGAGCCACAGCCTCAGTTTGGGTGGGCACGCTTCATAGAACTGCTCCATCATGACCAGCTTGAGCAGCTCCTCTGCGGTCTGGGCTCCGACTCCAGACACCCACTTGCGGCAGTATTGCGCCAGGCGGGAGGCCAGGTCCACATAGGTCTCCCGTGGCCCTTTCTGTACCCCCCGGAACTTCTTCCTGTACATCTCGGGGGTCAGCCCGAACTTGTGCAGCAGGGCCTCCTTGACTCGGTTGTAATCCCCTGGCTGTAGGTCCTCCAGCTGACTGAGCACTCCGGCCGCCTCCTGGTTCAGTGCGGGGATGAGCTCCTGCAGCCAGTCAGCTGGGGGGACCCGTTGCAGTCCACAGGCCCTCTCAAAGGAGCTGAGGAACCCGTCTATGTCACCCATGTCCTTCAATTGGGCCACCACGGGCCTCTCCAAGCGTCTGGCAGTCCTGGGACCCTGGGGCCCATCCGCACTTGGCGCAGCCGGTGCCCCGCCGGTTCTCCGCTCTGCCATGGCCAGCTCATGCTGCCGCTGCCTCTCTCGATCTTGGCGCTCCTTCTCTCGGTCCTGGCGCTCCTTCTCTCGGTCCTGTACTTCCAATTCCTTCATCCGCAGCTGGATCTCCAGCCGCCGCAGCTCCGCTGGGCTGGCCCCTGCCCTAGATGGGCTACGGTTTGCAGGCCTCCAGGGAGACGCTGTCTCATCTCTCCGTTGGGTTCCAGCGCTCCTCCCTCTCTCTGAGCCTGACACACTCTCAGGGGGGGTCTGGCTGCTTCCCCTGGGGACAAGATCCTGGCCCTGTAGCTGGTCATTCTCTTCCAGCTGGGTAATCAGCTGGGCCTTGGTTGCTTTCCGCACAGGCAAGCCCCTCTCTCTGCACAGCCCCACCAGCTCTGCCTTCAAGAGTCGGGCGTAGGCCATCTGCCCGCTGGGCCCCTCGGTGCAGACTCACCAGTCTAGTGCTGCAGCGCCCCACGATTCCCCGGAACCGCTTCGCTCTGTCTCCAGCACGCCTGGCTCCAGGGCTCTTGCTTCTACGGCGCCTTGTCGCTTGCCGCTGGCAGCTTCATCCACGGGGTGCAGTGGATCCCACTCCTGGCACCAGTGTGACGGCGCGTTGGGGGTTCCCCGTCTCCTGCACCCCGAAATGGCACAAACAGACTGCACCAGCCAGTGGAATTGAGGGTGGTTTATTGCTCCTCCAGCACAGCGCAGCACAGATGTAATCTGGTTACAGGAACTGGGGCTAAGAGGTCTCAGTGCCCCCCTTGAGATAGGGGAGTCCCAGCCCCCTCCCCAGCTCCTTATTCCCTGCCTTCCAGCCAGGAACTAACTAACTCTCTTCCAGCCCTGCCCCCCAGCCAGGGCAGCATCCACCTTCCTTTGTTCCTCTTCATGGGGGGTGTCTGGCCATACTCGTTTGCATAGTGACTCATCCTGTTTTGCTGGGTCATGGTACCCACAGCAGCCAGTGGGGGTTACCCCAGAGCCAGCAGGTACCCCCACTACGTCACACCGGGCTGTACCTAGTATCGTCATGGTGCCTTTCTGCAGCGCACAGGGCGGCTCTCGGATCTTCAGAAGCACGTGGTGTCCTGTGGTAGCAATGTGGTACTATCCTTGGCGGGGGCTTTATAAGAGCTTATGGCGCTTCTGGGGTAACGATGGACGAGTATTTCACAGTATCTTCAGAGCGTCTGTGTAGTAACAGCCCTTGCAGCGTCTCTGTGCTAATACTGTAGTAGGGAACTGTAGCACTTGGTGTTCGCCGTGGCGCTGTAGTAGCAGTGTGGTAACAGCATGGTAGTATTTGTGCAGTAGTAACGCGGCAGCATTGTTGCACGTCTCTGTGCTAATACTGTAGTAGGGAACTGTAGCACTTGGTGTTCGCCGTGGCGCTGTAGTAGCAGTGTGGTAACAGCATGGTAGTATCTGTGCAGTAGTAACACGGCAGCATCGTTGCACGTCTCTGTGCTAATACTGTAGTAGGGAACTGTAGCACTTGGTGTTCGCCGTGGCGCTGTAGTAGCAGTGTGGTAACAGCATGGTAGTATCTGTGCAGTAGTAACGCGGCAGCATCGTTGCACGTCTCTGTGCTAATACTGTAGTAGGGAACTGTAGCACTTGGTGTTCGCCGTGGCGCTGTAGTAGCAGTGTGGTAACAGCATGGTAGTATCTGTGCAGTAGTAACGCGGCAGCATCGTTGCACGTCTCTGTGCTAATACTGTAGTAGGGAACTGTAGCACTTGGTGTTCGCCGTGGCGCTGTAGTAGCAGTGTGGTAACAGCATGGTAGTATCTGTGCAGTAGTAACGCGGCAGCATCGTTGCACGTCTCTGCTCTAATTCTGTACCTGCGCAGTAACGCCAGGCCCCGGGGGTGGGGATCGTGGCCCAGTGCAGCGGCAGGCCCAAAAGGGGGCGAATCTCTGAGATCCTAGGGGAGACGATGTGTAGGGAACTCTTCCTGCTCCCTCCCCCCAGCGCGTGAGCCTCAGCGGTCAGGTGAAAGGAAGCAAGAAGGGGGAGTCAATGGTGGGGGCATCCCAGCCACAAAGGGGAGGAGCAACCTCACGAAGAGCGGCAAAGGGGCGGGTCCTTAACGCTGCGCGGGGCCATACGAATCCGCCGGGCCGGGCGCCCCTCCCCCCCATGGCATTCGTACCAGCTGGAATGTGACCGGTGTGGCTGCCCCGCCACCCTGTGCCACTGGCCCAGTGAACCAGCCAGGACCCCGATCCAACTGGGCCCAGAGCAACAGACGACGCTTCCCAGTAGTAACCTGTGACCCTCAGCCTCCAGCTCGCAGTGCCCCTGCGGGACTTGCACTGTAGCCCTGCATTACGGGACGGCTCCGGCATTACTCCAGCACCTCTCTGCCTTTCCTCCTAGTGACTCTGCTGTACTCTGCCTTTCCTCCTAGTGCCTCTGCTGTACTCTGCCTTTCCTCCTAGTGACTCTGCTGTACTCTGCCTTTCCTCCTAGTGCCTCTGCTGTACTCTGCCTTTCCTCCTTGTGACTCTGCTGTACTCTGCCTTTCCTCCTAGTGACTCTGCTTTACTCTGCCTTTCCTCCTAGTGACTCTGCTGTACTCTGCCTTTCCTCCTAGTGACTCTGCTTTACTCTGCCTTTCCGCCTAGTGCCTCTGCTGTACTCTGCCTTTCCTCCTAGTGCCTCTGCTGTACTCTGCCTTTCCTCCTAGTGCCTCTGCTGTACTCTGCCTTTCCTCCTAGTGCCTCTGCTGTACTCTGCCTTTCCTCCTAGTGCCTCTGCTGTACTCTGCCTTTCCTCCTAGTGACTCTGCTGTACTCTGCCTTTCCTCCTAGTGACTCTGCTGTACTCTGCCTTTCCTCCTAGTGACTCTGCTGTACTCTGCCTTTCCTCCTAGTGCCTCTGCTGTACTCTGCCTTTCCTCCTAGTGACTCTGCTGTACTCTGCCTTTCCTCCTAGTGACTCTGCTTTACTCTGCCTTTCCTCCTAGTGACTCTGCTGTACTCTGCCTTTCCTCCTTGTGCCTCTGCTGTACTCTGCCTTTCCTCCTAGTGCCTCTGCTGTACTCTGCCTTTCCTCCTAGTGCCTCTGCTGTACTCTGCCTTTCCTCCTAGTGCCTCTGCTGTACTCTGCCTTTCCTCCTAGTGACTCTGCTGTACTCTGCCTTTCCTCCTAGTGCCTCTGCTGTACTCTGCCTTTCCTCCTAGTGCCTCTGCTTTACTCTGCCTTTCCTCCTAGTGACTCTGCTGTACTCTGCCTTTCCTCCTAGTGACTCTGCTGTACTCTGCCTTTCCTCCTAGTGCCTCTGCTTTACTCTGCCTTTCCTCCTAGTGACTCTGCTGTACTCTGCCTTTCCTACTAGTGCCTCTGCTGTACTCTGCCTTTCCTCCTAGTGATTCTGCTTTACTCTGCCTTTCCTCCTAGTGACTCTGCTGTACTCTGCCTTTCCGCCTAGTGCCTCTGCTGTACTCTGCCTTTCCTCCTAGTGACTCTGCTGTACTCTGCCTTTCCTCCTAGTGACTCTGCTTTACTCTGCCTTTCCTCCTAGTGACTCTGCTGTACTCTGCCTTTCCTCCTAGTGACTCTGCTGTACTCTGCCTTTCCTCCTAGTGACTCTGCTGTACTCTGCCTTTCCTCCTAGTGCCTCTGCTGTACTCTGCCTTTCCTCCTAGTGCCTCTGCTGTACTCTGCCTTTCCTCCTAGTGACTCTGCTGTACTCTGCCTTTCCTCCTAGTGACTCTGCTGTGCTCTGCCTTCCCTCCTAGTTCTCCAGACTTTACTCTGCCTTTCCTTCTAGTTCTCCAGACTTTCCTCCTAGTGACTCTGCTTTACTCTGCCTTCCCTCCTAGTTCTCCAGACTTTTCTCTGCCTTTACTCCCAGGGTATGTCTAAACTACCACCCTAGTTCAAACTAGGGTGGTAATGTAGGCAACCAGAGTTGCAAATGAAGCCGGCACGGACTAGGTAGTTCGGATTAGGCTTCCTATTCCGAACTACCGTTACTCCTCATTCCACGAGGAGTAACGGTAGTTCGGAATAGGAAGCCTAATCCGAACTACCTAGTTCGTGCCACGGGCACGGAGTCCGAACTAGCGGACATTTAAAAATGGTGGCGCCCGGCGAGATGCAAATGAAGCCCGGGAAATTCAAACCCCGGGCTTCATTTGCAACTCCGGTCGCCTACATTAACCACCCTAGTTTGAAATAGGGTGGTAGTATAGACATACCCCCAGTGACTCTGCTTTACTCTGACTTTCTTCCTCGTTCTCCAGACTTTCCTCTGCCTTTACTCCTAGTGACTCTGCTGTACTCTGCCTTTACTCCTAGTGACTCTGCTGTACTCTGCCTTTCCTCCTAGTTATCCAGACTTTCCTCTGCCTTTCCTCCTAGTGACTCTGCTGTACTCTGCCTTTCCTCCTAGTTATCCAGACTTTACTCTGCCTTTACTCCTAGTGACTCTGCTTTACTCTGCCTTTCCTCCTAGTTATCCAGACTTTACTCTGCCTTTACTCCTAGTGACTCTGCTTTATTCTGACTTTACTCCCCATTTTCTGGACTTTGCACCTACATTACTCAGAGTTTATTCTTGCAAATCTTCCACTTAACTCCAGCTGGATCTCAGCCAGAATTCAGAAGTCAGTGTTTGGCCTCAACATATTTTTTGAAATAAATACTAAATGGCTCCCCAGTAAGCCAGACAGTAACATTAACGATGGTCCCTCTCTCCCAATCCCTTCCCCTCCTTCCTCTGAATTCTCTCTTCCTCCCTCAATTGCCTGCTGCACTGGGCAGACAGGGCCCAGCCCTGCTGATGCCAGGATCTCGGGGAGTGACGATATTGTAAAAACCCAATATCCCTCCCACCCCATCCGCCACAGGCAAGAACACAGAGGAGCCCCGCGGGTCCCTAATGAGACGCATGCTGCCTGAACCCTGTAACCTGAGCTGAATCCCGCGGTCCTTGCTCGGGCTCAACTCCCATTGGAACCAATGGGCCAGATTCTGAGCTCCTTACTCAGGGCTTACTCGCTCCCCACTCCCGGTTACTTCCTCCTTACTCATGGTGGGGATTACTCATTCCTTACTCAGGGGTTAGTCGCTCCCCACTCCAGGTTACTTCCTCCTTACTCATGGTGGGGATTACTCATCCCTTACTCGGGGGTTAATCGCTCCCCACTCCAGGTTACTTCCTCCTTACTCATGGTGGGGATTACTCATCCCTTACTCGGGGGTTAATCGCTCCCCACTCCAGGTTACTTCCTCCTTACTCATGGTGGGGATTACTCATCCCTTACTCGGGGGTTAATCGCTCCCCACTCCAGGTTACTTCCTCCTTACTCATGGTGGGGATTACTCATTCCTTACTCGGGGGTTAATCGCTCCCCACTCCAGGTTACTTCCTCCTTACTCATGGTGGGGATTACTCATTCCTTACTCGGGGGTTAATCGCTCCCCACTCCAGGTTACTTCCTCCTTACTCATGGTGGGGATTACTCATTCCTTACTCGGGGGTTAATCGCTCCCCACTCCAGGTTACTTCCTCCTCACTCATGGTGGGGATTACTCATTCCTTACTCGGGGGTTAATCGCTCCCCACTCCAGGTTACTTCCTCCTCACTCATGGTGGGGATTACTCATTCCTTACTCGGGGTTATGCCTTCCTTATTTCAGTGGGGTTTACTTCCTCCATCCTCGGAGTTTTCACTCTCCTCATTCAGGGATTACTCCCTCCCTGCTCAGGCTAGGGGTGTTATATGGCGGTTTCTGGGGCGCGCCAATAGCTGAGAGCCAGGGCTACTTGCAGCCCACGACTGAAGGTTCCCCCCCCCACTATTCAGCACGGAACCAGCCACACCGAGCACGTCTGCTCCCACACCGACCAGCAAGGAGTCACCCAAGTAAATCCCCTCGGGCCCCCCAGTTCTCCTGGGCCACCACCAGTAACGCCTTGTGCAGCTGGGAGGTGTTGAAAACCAACCAGCAAAAGGTTCCTCCGATGCCCAAGGACCAGCCCCCCAGTGGGGCTCCGGCGTTCCCCCAAAGCTGCCAGTCCCGCGGGCGCCGGGAGGGGGGCGCCAGGGCTCAGGTACACGCACATGCGCCCAGTTCTCGGGGTGGGCTGGCAGCAGAGGGGGAACCAGCTGGCTCAAGGTGTCCCGTCCGGCGCCCGGCGCTTCCCCCTCCTGGCACGGCTCCTGCCAAGGGAGAAGGCCCCCAGGACAGCACCTGGCGGTGAGCCCTGCCCCGACCAGCCCCTCCCCTGGCCCCCCTTGTCTGGGCTGTGGGGCAAACAGACTGGGGGGGGGCACCTGGCCCGGAATCTTCCTATGACGGCCAATCACTGCCTCTTAGCACCCGAACAAGGCCTGTCGGGCGGGGGGGCCCGTGTGCTGTGTGCTGGCGTGTGGGCTACCTGGCTGCTCCCGGCCCCTCCCCCATCCATGTACGCTAACCCGGCCCCTCCCCCTGCCTGCCGTGTGCGCTAACCCGGCCCCTCCCCTCACCCACCGTATGCGCTAACCCGGCCCCTCCTCTCACCCGCCGTGTGCGCTAACCCGGCCCCTCCCCTCACTCGCCGTGTGCGCTAACCCGGCCCCTCCCCTCACCCACCGTATGCGCTAACCCGGCCCCTCCTCTCACCCGCCGTGTGCGCTAACCCGGCCCCTCCCCTCACTCGCCGTGTGCGCTAACCCGGCCCCTCCCCTCACTCGCCGTGTGCGCTAACCTGGCCCCTCCCCTCACCCGCCATGTGCGCTAACCCGGCCCCTCCCCTCACCTCACCCACTGTGTGCGCTAACCTGGCCCCTCCCCTCACCCGCTGTGTGCGCTAACCTGCCCCCTCCCCCTGCCTGCCGTGTGCGCTAACCCGGCCCCTCCCCTCACCCGCCGTGTGCACTAACCTGGCCCCTCCCCTCACCCGCCGTGTGCGCTAACCCGGCCCCTCCCCTCACCCACTGTGTGCGCTAACCCGGCCCCTCCCCTCACCCGCCGTGTGCGCTAACCCGGCCCCTCCCCTCACCCGCCGTGTGCACTAACCTGGCCCCTCCCCTCACCCGCCGTGTGCACTAACCTGGCCCCTCCCCTCACCCGCCGTGTGCACTAACCCGGCCCCTCCCCTCACCCACTGTGTGCACTAACCCGGCCCCTCCCCTCACCCGCCGTGTGCGCTAACCTGGCCCCTCCCCTCACCCGCCGTGTGCGCTAACCCGGCCCCTCCCCTCACCCGCCGTGTGCACTAACCCGGCCCCTCCCCTCACCCGCCGTGTGCGCTAACCCGGCCCCTCCCCTCACCCGCCGTGTGTGCTAACCTGGCCCCTCTCCTCACCCGCCGTGTGCACTAACCCGGCCCCTCCCCTCACCCGCCGTGTGCGCTAACCTGGCCCCTCCCCTCACCCGCCGTGTGTGCTAACCTGGCCCCTCTCCTCACCCGCCGTGTGCACTAACCCGGCCCCTCCCCTCACCCGCCGTGTGCGCTAACCTGGCCCCTCCCCCTGCCCACTGCTGACCTGGGCCAGTTCTGTCTCTCCCCCCCACCCACTCCAGGGGAGAAGGTGATGGCGGACGATGAGTTCACGCAGGATCTCTTCCGTTTCCTGCAGCTGATGTGCGAGGGTCACAACAACGGTACGGCCGGGAGGGGGCGGGGCTGAGCCCCTGGGGCCGGCCGGGCGGGAGGGGGCGGGGGGCAGAGCCCCTGGGGCCGGGCGGGAGGGGGCGGGGCTGAGCCCCAGGGGCCGGCCGGGCGGGAGGGGGCGGGGGGCAGAGCCTTTGGGGCCGGGCAGGAGGGGGCGGGGCTGAGCCCCTGGGGCCGGCCGGGCGGGAGGGGGCGGGGGGCAGAGCCCCTGGGGCCGGGCGGGAGGGGGCGGGGCTGAGCCCCAGGGGCCGGCCGGGCGGGAGGGGGCGGGGGGCAGAGCCCCTGGGGCCGGGCGGGAGGGGGCGGGGCTGAGCCCCAGGGGCCGGCCGGGCGGGAGGGGGCGGGGGGCAGAGCCCCTGGGGCCGGGCGGGAGGGGGCGGGGCTGAGCCCCAGGGGCCGGCCGGGCGGGAGGGGGCGGGGGGCAGAGCCTTTGGGGCCGGGCGGGAGGGGGCGGGGCTGAGCCCCAGGGGCCGGCCGGGCGGGAGGGGGCGGGGGGCAGAGCCCCTGGGGCCGGGCGGGAGGGGGCGGGGCTGAGCCCCAGGGGCCGGCCGGGCGGGAGGGGGCGGGGGGCAGAGCCCCAGGGGCCGGCCGGGCGGGAGGGGGCAGGGGGCAGAGCCCCAGGGGCCGGCCGGGCGGGAGGGGGCGGGGGGCAGAGCCCCTGGGGCCGGGCGGGAGGGGGCGGGGCTGAGCCCCAGGGGCCGGCCGGGCGGGAGGGGGCGGGGGGCAGAGCTCCTGGGGCCGGCCGGGGCCCCTGCCCAGGGCTCGGGGCTCAGACCACGTCTCCCCCGGCAGATTTCCAGAACTACCTGCGCACGCAGACGGGCAACACGACCACCGTGAACATCATCATCTGCACCGTGGACTACCTGCTGCGTCTGCAGGTCGGAGCCCCGCCCCTCCCCGCCCCCTCCCCTGCCGGGAGCCCCGCCCCCTCCCCGATGCAGCCCCGCCCCCTCCCCGAGCTCCACCCTTCCCCGGCCGAAGCCCCGCCCCGTCCCGTCCCGTCCCGTCCCGTCCCCGCACCCTCGCCTGCCAGGAGCCCCCTCCCCCTCTGATGCAGCCCCGCCCCCTCCCCGAGCTCCACCCTTCCTCGGCCGGAGCCCCGCCTCCTCCCTGCCCCCTCCCTCGCCGGAGCCCCATTCCTCAATGCTGCCCCCCTCCCCCCCCAACGCAGCCCCGCCCCTCCCCTCCCCTCCACCTCTCCTCGGCTGGAGCCCCGCCCCATCCCTGCCCCCTTCCCTGCCGGAGCCCCTCCCCCACCCCCATCCAGTCCACTGCTGGATCCAATCCCCCACCAGAGCCCCTCCCTATCCCCTGCTGCCCCCTCTCCCTCTGTCCCTGGCCCCCGAGCCCCCCCCCGCTCTTCCAGCCCCCACTACCCCTGCCCAGCCCTGCCCGCCCCCTCCACCTGCAGCCCCCCCCGCCCCGGAGCCCCTTCCCGCCAGCTGCACAGGCACCAGCCGCGCCCCCGCAGCCATGGGGGCCCTGGGTCAGCGCTAACCCTCCCCCAGGAGTCCATCAGCGATTTCTACTGGTACTACTCGGGCAAGGACGTGATCGACGAGCAGGGCAAGAGAAACTTCTCCAAGGCCATGGCGGTGGCCAAGCAGGTCTTCAACAGCCTGACCGAGTACATCCAGGTACGGCCCCGCGCTGCCCCCGAGCCCACCCAGGGGCCCCCCGGCGCTGCCCCCGAGCCCCCCTAGGGCCCCCCGGCGCTGCCCCCAAGCCCACCCAGGGGCCCCCCGGCGCTGCCCCCGAGCCCACCCAGGGGCCCCCCGGCGCTGCCCCCGAGCCCCCCTAGGGGCCCCCCGGCGCTGCCCCCGAGCCCCCCTAGGGGCCCCCCGGCGCTGCCCCCGAGCCCCCCTAGGGGCCCCCGGCGCTGCCCCCGAGCCCCCCCAGGGGCCCCCCGGCGCTGCCCCCGAGCCCCCCCAGGGCCCCCCGGCGCTGCCCCCGAGCCCCCCTAGGGCCCCCCCGCGCTGCCCCCGAGCCCCCCTAGGGCCCCCCGGCGCTGCCCCCGAGCCCCCCTAGGGCCCCCCGGCACTGCCCCAGAGCCCCCCTAGGGCCCCCCCGGCGCTGCCCCCGAGCCCCCCCGGCACTGCCCTAGAGCCCCTCCGGCGCTGCCCCCCGAGCTCCCCTAGTGCTGCCCCCCTAGGGCCCCCCCGGCGTAACTCCCAGTGTCCCCCCATGCTGCCCCCGGCCTCCCCGGCGTTACCCCCAGAGTCCCCCTATGCTGCCCTCCTGGGGCCCCCCCCCAGCGTTACCCCCAGAGTCCCCCTAGTGCTGCCCTCCTGGGGCCCCCCCCAGCGTTACCCCCAGAGTCCCCCCAGGGCTGCCCCCCCTATTGTTACCCCCCGAGGCGGCTGCATCTCGGCCAGGCGGGGCCCTGGTGACGGGCGCCATCTGCCCCGGCAGGGCCCGTGCACGGGGAACCAGCAGAGCCTGGCGCACAGCCGGCTGTGGGACGCAGTGGTCGGCTTCCTCCACGTCTTCGCCCACATGATGATGAAGCTGGCTCAGGTACAGCCGCGGCTGCCCCGGGCAGGGGGGGTCGTGCCCCGAGGGGCTTGCCCAGTGTCAGGCGGGGGGGGGCGTCGTACCCCGAAGGGTTTGCCCAGCGGGGGGGGGGTCGTGCCCCGAGGGGTGTGCCCGGGGGTGGGGGGGGTTCGGGCCCCGAGGGGCGTGCCCGGGGGCGGGGGGGGGCGGGGGTCGTGCCCCGAGGGGCGGGCCCGGGGGCGGGGGGGGGGTCGGGCCCCGAGGGGCGTGCCCGGGGGCGGGGGGGGTCGGGGGTCGTGCCCCGAGGGGCGGGCCCGGGGGCGGGGGGGGTCGGGCCCCGAGGGGCGTGGCCGGGGCCTGGGGGGGGGGTCGGGCCCCGAGGGGCATGCCCGGGGGCGGGGGGGGTCGTGTCCCGAGGGGCGTGGCTGGGGGGGGGTCATGCCCCGAGGGGCGTGCCCAGGGGCGGGGGGGGGGTTGTGCCCCGAGGGGCGTGCCCAGGGCGGGGCTCTCGGGTCCGGGGGGAGCCAGACGCGCCGTCCCCCGGCTCTGAGGACGTCGGTGCCGGCTCCGTCGCCAGCTGCCGCAGGGTGCATTTCCGCCGCCTGCGAGGACGGTTCCCAGGGACCCGGCGCGGCACAGACTGGGCAGCGCAGCCCCGAGCCAGTGAGATCCGGCCCCCCAGCTGCCCCCCCTTCCTTCAGCTTCCCGGGCACAAGGGGCCAGTTGGTCACCCCCCCCTCCCCCGGGCCAGTGTCGCTCTCAACCCAAAATCCCCATGTCCCTGGAGGGAAACTGAGGCACGCCCGTGCAGTTGCCATGGGCTGGTAGAAATCACACGGAGTGAACAGAGCAAACACAACCCCTTCAACCCCCCCATGTGTGTTCTCATCCAGGGACGGGGCCCCCCCTTGCGTCTCATCCGGGGCTGGGCCCCCCCGTTGCTGCTTCTCATCAGCTGCTGGGCCCAGCCCCTCCCCCAACCTGAGCTCTGGCTGGGGGGGCTAGTGGAGCCGGAGATACAGGTTTGGGGTCCAGCCGACGGGCCCCCCAATCTGAGTCTGGTCGTGGGCGTGTGGGGGGTGGGCAGGCACCTTTCACCCCTTTCACTGCCTACTAACCCCTCGCTCGCCCGCCCCTCCCTTCCCCGAGCCGCGGCAGCGCTTTGGGGGTTCCCTGAGCCCCCCATTTTTGTATTTCTCCGTCTCGCCTTCCTTTGTGAGCCACGTCCCCGGGGTCCATGCAGCCCCAGGCCGGAGGGCTGGCCCCACAGGGCACAGGGGCAGTGTGGTCACGGGGGTTGGGGTGTGGGGCACGCGGGCCCCTTGTCCGTCCGGCCACGGAGAACCCCCCGCCCGAGACAGCCCGTTAGGTGCCCCCCGTCTGCTCCTTCCCAGCTCCCGCGGCGCTCGAGTCGCCCTGGGCGCCGGAGCCGAGCGCGCTGCTGCTGCCACGACTCGGCCGCCGGCTCCGGATCCCGTCCGGCGGGGACGGCCGCTGCCCCCTGCGCAGGACGGGTCACGGGCCGGGCCCCCTACGCCAGGCCCCTTGGGCTCGTCCCGCGGGCCCCCCTCCCCCGCTACGACCCCCCCCGGACGTCTCTCCTCCCCCGCTACGACCCCCCCGGACGTCTCTCCTCCCCAGCTACGACCCCCCCCCGGACGTCTCTCCTCCCCCGCTACGACCCCCCCCGGACGTCTCTCCTCCCCCGCTACGACCCCCCCCGGACGTCTCTCCTCCCCCGCTACGACCCCCCCGGACGTCTCTCCTCCCCAGCTACGACCCCCCCCCGGACGTCTCTCCTCCCCCGCTACGACCCCCCCCCGGACGTCTCTCCTCCCCCGCTACGACCCCCCCCCCGGACGTCTCTCCTCCCCCGCTACGACCCCCCCCCGGACGTCTCTCCTCCCCCGCTACGACCCCCCCCGGACGTCTCTCCTCCCCCGCTACGACCCCCCCCCGGACGTCTCTCCTCCCCCGCTACGACCCCCCCCCGGACGTCTCTCCTCCCCAGCTACGACCCCCCCCCCGGACGTCTCTCCTCCCCCGCTACGACCCCCCCCCGGACGTCTCTCCTCCCCCGCTACGACCCCCCCCGGACGTCTCTCCTCCCCCGCTACGACCCCCCCGGACGTCTCTCCTCCCCAGCTACGACCCCCCCCCGGACGTCTCTCCTCCCCCGCTACGACCCCCCCCGGACGTCTCTCCTCCCCCGCTACGACCCCCCCCCGGACGTCTCTCCTCCCCCGCTACGACCCCCCCCCGGACGTCTCTCCTCCCCCGCTACGACCCCCGCCCCCCCGGACGTCTCTCCTCCCCCGCTACGACCCCACCCCCCTGGACGTCTCTCCTCCCGCCCTCCTGCGCTCCAACCCCCGTCCGTCTGTCCGCCCTCCTGTGCTCTGCCCCCCCCGTCCGTCTGTCCGCCCTCCTGCGCTCCAACCCCCGTCTGTCTGTCCGCCCTCCTGTGCTCCAACCCCCGTCCGTCTGTCCACCCCTCCTGCGCTCCAACCCCCGTCGTCTGTCCCCCCTCCTGCGCTCCAACCCCCGTCCGTCTGTCCGCCCTCCTGTGCTCTGCCTCCCCCGTCCGTCTGTCCACCCCTCCTGCGCTCCAACCCCCGTCCGTCTGTCCGCCCACCTGTGCTCTGCCCCCCATCTGTCTGTCCCCCCTCCTGTGCTCTGCCCCCCCGTCCGTCTGTCCACCCTCCTGTGCTCCAACCCCCGTCCGTCTGTCCCCCCTCCTGCGCTCCAACCCCCGTCCGTCTGTCCAGCCCTGCACCTGAAAACATGAGGATGAACGGCTCTTGTGCAAGAGGGGGGTGTTGTGCAAAAAGGAGCCGTCTACACAGCCACTTGGGCACAAACATCCCCTAATTAATTATGCAAATTAAGAGGCGCGATATGCTAATCCGCGCTTCATTTGCATAGGCTCTTGCAAAGAAGGAAGCAGCAGGGACTAGCCTTGGAGTGGAGCCGCCCAGGGGTTAGTGTGGGGCGGAGTCTGGGCTCTAGCCCCAGAACCGGCAGAGCAGGGACTAGTGGTTAGAGCAGGTGGAGCCGGGCCTTGTGTGTCTGCTCCTGGCGCCCCTTAGCCCCGCCCCTCCCTGCAGGCGCAGTCAGCTCTGGACCCCACTGCCCCCCGGCCAGCGCAGGCAGGAAAGGAAGCGGCCGGCACGATACAAAAATGCTCCTAAAAATGTTGCTGAATAACATTTTTATTCTGATGTGACAGATGAGCCAGCCGGCCGGACTTCGAAACGGCGTAAGAACCTGTGTGTGGCACGCGCCAGCTCCCGGCCGGCCGCCCCCGCGGCTTGAGTGTCCCGCCCCGCCCGCGCCTCCCCCGCCGCCGCCCCGGCCCGACGCCGCCCCGCCCGCGCCTCCCCCGCCGCCGCCCCGCCCGCGCCTCCCCCTGCCGCCGCCCTGCCCGCGCCTCCCCCCGCCGCCGCCCCGCCCCGCCTCCCCCGCCGCCGCCCCGCCCCGCCCGCGCCTCCCCCGCCGCCGCCCCGGCCCGACGCCGCCCCGCCCGCGCCTCCCCCCCGACGCCGCCCCGCCCGCGCCTCCCCCCGCCGCCGCCCCGCCCTGCCCACGCCTCCACCCGCCGCCGCCCCGCCCGCGCCTCCCCCCGCCGCTGCCCCAACCTGCCCGCGCCTGCCCGCGCCTCCCCCCGCCGCCGCCCCGCCCACGCCCGCGCCTGCCCGCGCCTCCCCCCGCCGCCGCCCCGACCCGCCCGCGCCTGCCCACGCCTCCCCCCGCCGCCGCCCTGCCCGCGCCTCCCCCCGCCCGCACCTCCCCCCGCCGCTGCCCTGCCTGCGCCCTCGCCTCCTGCCACCGCCGCCCCGCCCGCCCTTCCCCCCCCACCGCCGCCCCACCCGCGCCCTCACCTTCCTCCGTCCCTCCCTTCCTCCCTCCCGCCGCCGCCCCCCCTCACCTCCCTCCTCCCTGCCTCCTCTCGCGCCTTCGCCTCCCTCCCCCATCCCTCGGTCCCAGGCCAGACCACGCTGACGCACTAACCGGGTGCGTAACCCAACCCCAGGCAGGGCCTCAGGAAATCCCTTTTTGTGAACCATTCGTCCTGTCTCGGGGAGGGGGATTCACTAGAATCGTTGCCCCGCTGCCCAGTGTGAGCGACCCCCTGCAGCCGCAGCCGGGGGTGACCTGGGTCCGTCTAGGGGAGCCCTCGGTGTGCTGAGCAGGAGAGAGTGTGCGTGTGGGGGGGGGAGAGTGTGGGGGGGTGTGGAGGGGGGACGCAGTGTGTGTGGGGGGGGAGTGTGTGCGTGTGTGGGGGGGAGAGTGTGGGGGGGGTGTGGAGAGGGGACGCAGTGTGTGTGGGGGGGAGTGTGTGGGGGGGAGAGTGTGGGGGGGACGCAGTGTGTGTGGGGGGGGAGTGTGTGCGTGTGGGGGGGGAGAGTGTGGGGGGGACGCAGTGTGTGTGGGGGGGAGTGTGTGCGTGTGTGGGCGGGGTGTGGAGGGGGGACGCAGTGTGTGTGTGGGGGAGTGTGTGCGTGTGGGGGGGGAGAGTGTGGGGGGTGTGGAGGGGGGACGCAGTGTGTGTGGGGGGAGAGTGTGGGGGGTGTGGAGGGGGGACGCAGTGTGTGGGGGGGGAGTGTGTGCGTGTGTGGGAGGGAGAGTGTGGGGGGGTGTGGAGGGAGACACAGTGTGTGTGGGGGCGGGGAGTGTGGGGGGGTGTGGAGGGGGGACGCAGTGTGTGTGGGGGCGGGGAGTGTGGGGGTGTGTGGAGGGGGGACGCAGTGTGTGTGGGGGGAGAGTGTGGGGGTGTGTGGAGGGGGGACGCAGTGTGTGTGGGGGGGAGAGTGTGGGGGTGTGTGGAGGGGGGCACAGTGTGTGTGGGGGGAGAGTGTGGGGGTGTGTGGAGGGGGGACGCAGTGTGTGTGGGGGGGAGAGTGTGGGGGTGTGTGGAGGGGGGACGCAGTGTGTGTGGGGGGGAGAGTGTGGGGGTGTGTGGAGGGGGGACGCAGTGTGTGTGGGGGGGTGTGGAGGGGGGATGCAGTGTGTGTGGGGGGAGTGTGTGCGTGTGTGGGCGGGGTGTGGAGGGGGGAGGCAGTGTGTGTGTGTGTGTGGGCGTGTGTGTGCCCATGCATGTGTATGTAAGTCTGTGTGTGCGTATGGGTGAGTGTGTGCGTGCCCATGTATGTGTTAGTGTGTGCATGTGTATGTAAGTCTGTGTGTGCACG
The DNA here is from genome assembly GCF_049634645.1 of Pelodiscus sinensis. Lineage (NCBI taxonomy): Eukaryota > Metazoa > Chordata > Testudines > Trionychidae > Pelodiscus > Pelodiscus sinensis. The sequence continues at coordinate 141,985 of NW_027465826.1, forward strand.
TATGTGTGCATGCGTGTGTATGTGAAGACGCCGTCTCTAACCAGGGCGCTCCCCACACCGGTTCAGGCCCTGGGCCCCCCACCACTGAGCCGGAGGCTGGGCCAGGAGCCGGCGCCCAGAGCCAGCGCGGCCGAGGACGGACGGGGACGACCGCCCAGGCCCTGTGCTCTGGGCCCCAAACCGGGACCACGGGGGGTGGCCCCAGTCCCTGCACCCCCTCAGGACAGCCCTGCAGGCGCCCCCGGTCCCCATCCCCGCTCTGCGCACAGGGGGCCTGCAGGGGGAGGGGGACACCCCTGGCTGTGGCAGCAGCCCCCCCCACCAGCGGCTGGGCCCCGCCTGCAGCCTGAGCCCCTCAAGTGGGGGGTCCCCTGGCCACGCCCCTGCAGCTGGGGGAGGGGCATAGGAGCCAGCCCCCACCCTGCCTGGGCCTGGGCAGGGCCACAGTGGTGCGTGTACCGTAATCCTCCTAGTAGTTGGCCCTGGTGGCTGCTTGTTAGGAGAGCAAAGCCCCGGGTGCGTCTCGTACCTAGGGACCCTCTCCCGGCCGTGCGAGGGCAGCGGCTGGTCTGGCCTGGGTCCCCCGTCTGTGCAGCTGTCTCCCCCCGCCCATGTACCCATCCCCCAGCCAACCAGGCCGTGCCTGCCCTGTAGCACGGGGGCCGGGTGGGCAGCTGGTGCTGCCGTGGCTCAGTGCCCCGTGTTCTGGGGGGGGGGCTCTAGCGATGGCAGCTGCAGGACTCACTGGGCCCCCCCCAGTGCACCCGGAAAAGGGCCTTGGCTCCCAGAAAGGGGCGGCTGCTTGGGGGAGGGGAGCGTCCATACGCACGTCACCAGGTGTGCATTCACCATTGCACACGTGTGTGCACCTAGTGCTGCGGGTTGGGATGTCACATGACATGGCCGTGCATTGCCCAAGCAGCTGAGTGCACAGGGGAGCTCACAGGCATACGAAGATGTGAGTTTGCACGTGCACGCTCACCTGGGGTTGCACCTGCACTGATGCACAAGTTCTTGTGCACACACGAGAGCACGGATGTTCACACACATGCCCGTGCATGGCCACGGTCACAAGCACATGCCTCTGGGCTTTTGCACACGTGCGCCTCCCCGGGGGCTCCCCGACCGGTACCTGCTCTGTAGTTGGGGGGGGCTGGGGACCCCCCGCTAGCGCTGGGCAGGTGGTTTCTGCACCCAAACTCTCTCTTTGTTGCGCTGCCCCTGAGGAGCGTTTCTGGAGCAGGCTGTACCCCGAGGTAAGGGGGGAGGGGCGCGGCCCCTCCCCCGCATGCTCCCTGCACAGCCGCAGGCCGGGGTCCCTGCTCTGGGGCGGGCGGCGAGTGGGGCGCTGAAGGGGTGTCTCTGGCCTGGGGGCCACCCTGCCCGGGGCGGGGATGGTGTAGGGATCCCTCCATCATGCAGCAGGCCCAGGGCAAGGCGGCTCCTGCTGGGGTCAGCAAGTCCGAAGCCCCAGGCCTGGCGAACATGAGGCTGGGCAGCCCTAGGCTCATGTGGGGCCGCAGGTCCATTGGGGCTGGGACCTCCGGTTCCGCTGAGCCACGGAGCGCAGCTTGCAGCTTCCCGCCAGAGACACCGAGGACAGAAAGGGGCATGGTGTGTGGCTTCCGTGCGAGGCCAAGGCCGTGCGTGTGTGGCTTCCGTGCGAGGCCAAGGCCGTGCGTGTGGGTGTGAGGTCCGTGCGAGGCCATGGCCGTGCGTGTGGGCGTGAGGTCCGTGCGAGGCCATGGCCGTGCGTGTGGGCGTGAGGTCCGTGCGAGGCCATGGCCGTGAGTGTGGGCGTGCGGCCCGTGCGAGGCCATGGCCGTGCGTGTGGGCGTGCGGTCCGTGCGAGGCCATGGCCGTGCGTGTGGGCGTGCGGTCCGTGCGAGGCCATGGCCGTGCGTGTGGGCGTGAGGTCCGTGCGAGGCCATGGCCGTGCGTGTGGGCGTGCGGTCCGTGCGAGGCCATGGCCGTGCGTGTGGGCGTGCGGTCCGTGCGAGGCCATGGCCGTGCGTGTGGGCGTGAGGTCCGTGCGAGGCCATAGCCGTGCGTGTGGGCGTGAGGTCCGTGCGAGGCCACGGCCGTGCGTATGTGCGGGGGGGGCTTCTCCCTTCTCATGCTGGTCCCTGTGTCTCTGCAGGACGCCAGCCAGATCGGGCTGCTGAAGGAGCTGCTGGACTTGCAGAAGGACATGGTGGTGATGCTGCTGTCCCTGCTGGAGGGTGGGTCCCGTCTCCCACCCCCTGTCCTGCTCCCTCCCCCCGTCTGTCCATCCCACGTGTGCCCAGCTGCTCCCGTGTCCGTCTGTCCCCCTGTGCACCCGTCTCTCCATCTGTGCGCGTCCGTCCATCCCCGTGTCCTGTCTGCCCGTCCCCGTGTCCGTCTGTCCCCCCGTGCACCCGTCTCTCCGTCCGTCCATCCCCGTGTCCTGTCTGCCCATCCCCGTGTCCTGTCTGCCCGTCCCTGGGCACGCTCCTCTGCCCCCCTGACCCTCTCTCCCGCCCAGGCAACGTGGTGAACGGCACCATCGCGCGGCAGATGGTGGACATGCTGGTGGAGTCGTCCAGCAACGTGGAGATGATCCTCAAGTTCTTCGACATGTTCCTGAAGCTGAAGGACATCGTGGCCTCGGACGCCTTCCGGGACTACCTGAGCGACCCGCGGGGGCTGATCTCCAAGAAGGACTTCCAGAAGGCCATGGACAGCCAGAAGCAGTACACGCCCGCCGAGATCCAGTTCCTGCTCTCCTGCTCCGAGGCCGACGAGAACGAGATGATCGACTACGAGGAGTTCGCCAGCCGCTTCCAGGAGCCGGCCAAGGACATCGGCTTCAACGTGGCCGTGCTGCTCACCAACCTGTCGGAGCACGTGCCCCACGACGGCCGCCTGCGCACCTTCCTGGAGCAGGCCGAGAGCATCCTCACCTACTTCCGGCCCTACCTGGGCCGCATCGAGATCATGGGGGCCAGCAAGCGCATCGAGCGCATCTACTTCGAGATCAGCGAGAGCAACCGGGCCCAGTGGGAGATGCCGCAGGTGCGGGAGTCCAAGCGGCAGTTCATCTTCGACGTGGTCAACGAGGGGGGCGAGGCGGAGAAGATGGAGCTCTTCGTCAGCTTCTGCGAGGACACCATCTTCGAGATGCAGATCGCGGCCCAGATCTCCGAGGAGGAGGCGGGCCAGGAGGAGGAGGAGGAGGAGGAGGCCGAGGGCGGGGAGGGGGCCGAGGTGGAGCCGGCCGCGGGAGCGCCCTCCGAGGCGGCCTCGGCCTTCGGCGAGTTCCTGGAGGGGGCGCTGGACGTCCTGCGCCTCCTCACCTACCGCAACGCGCGGCGCCGGCTCCGGCGCCTCAGGAGGATGACGCTCCGGGAGCTGGCGGTGGGCGTGAGCGCCGGCCTGTCCGCCGCCCTGCTGGGCCTGCTGCTCTTCGTCTCCGGCGCCCTCAAGGGCCTGCTCCTGCTGCTCTGGAGCCTGCTCTTCGGCGGCGGCCTGGTGGAGGGGGCCAAGAAGCTGACGGTGACGGAGCTGCTGGCCAGCATGCCCGACCCCACGCAGGACGAGGTGCACGGGGACCTGGCGCCAGGCGAGGCCGGCGAGGAGGCCGCCGAGGACGGGCAGGCGGCCGAGTTCGCGGAGGCCGGCAAGGAGGAGGCCCCTGACGAGGGGGGGGAGGTCTTCAGGCTGGAGATGAAGAAGGACCCGGGGCACTACCGGGCAGCCGCCCCCGACGCCCCCGGAGGGCTGGGGGACATAGGGGACGCCACGGCCGTGGAGCCGCCCACGCCTGAGGGCTCCCCCATCCTCAAGAGGAAACTGGGGGTACGCTGGGGTGGGGCTTAGGGCTCCGGGACTCTGTCCACGGCTCTGGGACAGGAGTGGGGTCTAGTGGTTAGAGCAGGGGGCTGGGAGCCGGGACGCCTGGGTTCTCTCCCCGGCTCAGGGAGGGCAGTGGGGTCTAGTGGTTAGAGCAGCGGGCTGGGAGCTGGGACTCCTGGGTTCTCTCCCCGGCTCAGGGAGGGCAGTGGGGTCTAGTGGTTAGAACAGCGGGCTGGGAGCCGGGACTCCTGGGTTCTCTCCCCGGCTCAGGGAGGGCAGTGGGGTCTAGTGATTAGAGCAGGGGGCTGGGAGCCAGGACGCCTGGGTTCTCTCCCAGGCTCAGGGAGGGCAGTGGGGTCTAGTGGTTAGAGCAGCAGGCTGGGAGCCAGGACTCCTGGGTTCTCTCCATGGCTCAGGGAGGGCAGTGGGGTCTAGTGGTTAGAACAGCGGGCTGGGAGCCGGGACTCCTGGGTTCTCTCCCCGGCTCAGGGAGGGCAGTGGGGTCTAGTGATTAGAGCAGGGGGCTGGGAGCCAGGACGCCTGGGTTCTCTCCCAGGCTCAGGGAGGGCAGTGGGGTCTAGTGGTTAGAGCAGCAGGCTGGGAGCCGGGACTCCTGGGATCTCTCCCCGGCTCAGGGAGGGCAGTGGGGTCTAGTGGTTAGAGCAGGAGGCTGGGAGCCGGGACCCCGGGGTTCTCTCCCAGGCTCAGGGAGGGCAGTGGGGTCTAGTGGTTAGAGCAGTGGGCTGGGAGCCGGGACTCCTGGGTTCTCTCCCCGGCTCAGGGAGGGCAGTGGGGTCTAGTGGTTAGAGCAGTGGGCTGGGAGCCGGGACTCCTGGGTTCTCTCCCTGGCTCAGGGAGGGCAGTGGGGTCTAGTGGTTAGAGCAGTGGGCTGGGAGCCGGGACTCCTGGGATCTCTCCCTGGCTCAGGGAGGGCAGTGGGGTCTAGTGGGACTCCCAGGTTCGGGAGAGACCCAGGTTCGCATCCCAGCCAGGCCCGCGCTCTGCCTTGGTCCCACGTCCCTGGCCCGACACTGCGGGTCCCTGACACGTGCTCTGTTGTGTCGCTTCCCAGCCGGACGGGGAGGAGACGCTGGAGCCGGAGCCGGAGCCGATGGCGGAGCTGCCCGAGGAGGCTGAGAAGGCCGAGTGAGTGGGGGCAGGGCGCTGTGGAGGGGTGCTGGGTCCCAGCAAGACAGGCCTGCCCCACCCCTCCCCCAGCGGTGTACCCCCACCCTGGCCAGGGGCTGCTCCCCAGCGTGGGGGGAGGGGCGCACACCCGACTTACCCGCTGCCCCCGCAGCACGGAGAACGGGGAGAAGGGGCCGGAGGCAGCGGCAGCCCCCCAGGACACAGAGGCCGAGGCCCCCAGGACACAGCAGAGGAAGGCGTCCGCCCCACGGGAGCGCAAAGAGGAGCCGCCTGCCGCAGGCTCGGAGGTCTGGGCTGAGCTGGAGATCCAGAGGGTCAAGTTCCTGGTAGGTGGGGGCGGGGCGGGGCGGGGGGGGGGGGCTGGCTCCGGTCCGGGCTCAGACAGGTGCCGACCTGCTCTGTCCTTTCAGAACTACCTGTCCCGCAACTTCTACAACCTGCGCTTCCTGGCCCTCTTCCTGGCCTTCGCCATCAACTTCATCCTGCTCTTCTACAAGGTCAGCTCGGGCCGGGAGGCAGGGCCAGTGGTTAGAGCAGGGGGCTGGGAGCCAGGGGTCCTGGGTCCTGGCAGGGAGCGGGGGCTAGTGGTTACAGCAGAGAAGGGGCTGGGAGCCAGGGGTCCTGCGTCCTGGCAGGGAGCGGGGGCTAGTGGTTACAGCAGAGAAGGGGCCGGGAGGCAGGGCCAGTGGTTAGAGCAGGGGGCTGGGAGCCAGGGGTCCTGGGTCCCGGCAGGGAGCGGGGGCTAGTGGTTACAGCAGAGAAGGGGCCGGGAGGCAGGGCCAGTGGTTAGAGCAGGGGGCTGGGAGCCAGGGGTCCTGGGTCCTGGCAGGGAGCAGGGGCTAGTGGTTACAGCAGAGAAGGGGCCGGGAGGCAGGGCCAGTGGTTAGAGCAGGGGGCTGGGAGCCAGGGGTCCTGGGTCCTGGCAGAGAGCGGGGGCTAGTGGTTACAGCAGAGAAGGGGCTGGGAGCCAGGGGTCCTGGGTCCTGGCAGGGAGCGGGGGCTAGTGGTTACAGCAGAGAAGGGGCTGGGAGCCAGGGGTCCTGGGTCCTGGCAGGGAGCAGGGGCTAGTGGTTACAGCAGAGAAGGGGCTGGGAGGCAGGGCCAGTGGTTAGAGCAGGGGGCTGGGAGCCAGGGGTCCTGCATCCTGGCGGGGAGCGGGGGCTAGTGGTTACAGCAGAGAAGGGGCTGGGAGGCAGGGCCAGTGGTTAGAGCAGGGGGCTGGGAGCCAGGGGTCCTGGGTCCTGGCAGGGAGCGGGGGCTAGTGGTTACAGCAGAGAAGGGGCTGGGAGGCAGGGCCAGTGGTTAGAGCAGGGGGCTGGGAGCCAGGGGTCCTGGGTCCTGGCAGGGAGCAGGGGCTAGTGGTTACAGCAGAGAAGGGGCTGGGAGCCAGGGCCAGTGGTTAGAGCAGGGGGCTGGGAGCCAGGGGTCCTGCATCCTGGCGGGGAGCAGGGGCTAGTGGTTACAGCACGGGGCTCCTGGACTCTGGGATTGGAGGTGGGGCTCCCAGCGGCCCTGCCCCAAGCCGTCCCTGCCCTGCAGGTGTCGGACTCCCCGCCCGGCGAGGAGGAGCTGGAGGGCTCCGCCCTGGCGGAGGACCTGGCCGGGGGCTCGGGCGTCGGGGCCAGCGGCGAGGGGGCCGGGGAGGACGAGGAGGACAGCGTGGTCTATTTCTTCCTGGAGGAGAGCACTGGCTACATGCAGCCCACGCTGCAGTTCCTGTCCATCACCCACACGCTCGTGGCCTTCCTCTGCATCATCGGCTACAACTGCCTCAAGGTGCGAGCCGGGCCACGCCCACCCACGGGGCCACGCCCACCTGCCACGGGGACTAGGTTGCCACATGGGTTAACAAGAAATACCGAACACCCCTCCCCCCCAAAAAACCAAAACCACCGGGAAAACATTCTGTTGAGGGAAAAAAAAAGGGGGGGGGGTGACCAAAGCAAAAAAAAAGGGCGCTGTGCCTTTAAATGGCCCCGCCCCGCCCCCCCCCCCGCCCCGCCCCACACAGCAGGGGAAGGTCCCCACCGGGCTTCCCGCACCGTGTCCGGGATTTTCTGGTTTCTTTACTGGGGCCAAGCCCCTTCCAATCTCCTCAGGCTGCAGGGCAGGGAGCCACGCCCGCCAGCCACGGGCCACCCCCCACTGGGCTGTGCCCACCAGGCCACGCCCCGACCACAGGCAGGGGGCGATTGCTGCTGCGAGGTACCGCACGGCCCGGGTTCTGTGGCAGCGAAGGGGGGGCCAGGCAGCCTCAGACCCCGGCACTCGGCTTAGTCTCCTCCACGTTTTCCCAGCCGAGACCGACCCTTCCCTCTCCGGTGAGAGCCGGTCGGGCCACGGGCCGCACATGGGGGCCCTCAGGGCGCCCCCCGCTGGGCCGTGCTTCCAGACAGAGGCCAGCAGGGGTCACTGCAGCGCCAGCCCAAGCCCAGCGCGTGGCCCAGCCCCCATGTCACACGGGGCCACGCCCACCTGCAGGGCCACGCCCACCCCCGGGGCCACGCCCACCTGCCGGGCCACGCCCACCCCCGGGGCCACGCCCACCTGCCCGCCCTCCCGCAGGTGCCGCTGGTGATTTTCAAGCGGGAGAAGGAGCTGGCCCGCAAGCTGGAGTTCGACGGGCTCTACATCACGGAGCAGCCCGAGGACGACGACATCAAGGGCCAGTGGGACCGGCTGGCGCTGAACACGCCGTACGTGGGCCCCTGCCAGCGCCCCCTGCTGGGGCCGGGCCTCCCCCATCTCCCCTGGCAGCCCCCCGACGTGAAGGGGGTGCTCCCCCCCTCCGGCCCCCCCTCACCCTGCCTCTTGCTGTCCCCTCGCCAGGTCCTTCCCCAGCAACTACTGGGACAAATTCGTCAAGAGGAAGGTGAGTCCCTTGCACGGTGGGGGGGGGGGGGGGGAGGGGAGCCAGGCACGGGGCCTTGGGGGGGAGGAGAGGGGAGCCGGGCACGGGGCCTTGGGGGGGAGGGGAGGGGAGCCGGGCACGGGGCCTTGGGGGGGAGGAGAGGGGAGCCGGGCACGGGGCCTTGGGGGGCAGGGGAGGGGAGCCGGGCACGGGGCCTTGGGGGGCAGGGGAGGGGAGCCGGGCACGGGGCCTTGGGGGGCAGGGGAGGGGAGCCGGGCACGGGGCCTTGGGGGGCAGGGGAGGGGAGGGGAGCCGGGCACGGGGCCTTGGGGGGAGGGGAGGGGAGCCGGGCACGGGGCCTTGGGGGGGAGGAGAGGGGAGCCGGGCACGGGGCCTTGGGGGGCAGGGGAGGGGAGCCGGACACGGGGCCTTGGGGGGCAGGGGAGGGGAGCCGGGCACGGGGCCTTGGGGGGCAGGGGAGGGGAGGGGAGCCGGGCACGGGGCCTTGGGGGGAGGGGAGGGGATCCGGGCACGGGGCCTTGGGGGGAGGGGAGGGGAGGGGAGCCGGGCACGGGGCCTTGGGGGGAGGGGAGGGGAGGGGATCCGGGCACGGGGCCTTGGGGGGAGGGGAGGGGAGGGGAGCCGGGCACGGGGCCTTGGGGGGAGGGGAGGGGAGGGGAGCCGGGCACGGGGCTTTGGGGGGGAGGGGAGGGGATCCGGGCACGGGGCCTTGGGGGGAGGGGAGGGGAGGGGAGCCGGGCACGGGGCTTTGGGGGGGAGGGGAGGGGAGCCGGGCACGGGGCCTTGGGGGAGGGGAGGGGAGGGGAGCCAGGCACGGGGCTTTGGGGGGGAGGGGAGGGGAGCCGGGCACGGGGCCTTTCCCGAGGGGCGGGGGAGCTCCCATCTGGCCCCTGGATGTCGCTCTGCCCCCCAGGTGCTGGAGAAATACGGCGACATCTACGGGCGGGAGCGGATCGCGGAGCTGCTGGGCATGGACTTGGCCAGCCTGGAGATCAGCGCCCAGAGCGAGCGCAAGCCCCCGCCTGACAAGTCCCTGCTGACCTGGTGAGGGGACGGGGCTGGGGAGGGGGTGGGCTGGGGGGAGATTCATAAGGCGGGGGGGCAACATGCCCCCACTCTCATCCCCCTCCCCCCCGCACAGGGTCATGTCCATCGACATCAAGTACCAGCTCTGGAAGTTCGGAGTCATCTTCACCGACAACGTGAGTGCGAGCGGGGGGGACAGGCGGGGGCTAGGAGATAGGGCGGGGAGCTAAGGGCAGGCGGGGGGGAGGCAGGCGGCTAGGGGGCAGGCAGGGGGCTAGGAGGTAGGGTAGGGGTGCTAAGGGGCAGGCTGGGGGGCAGGCAGGCGGCTAGGGGGCTAGAAGGTAGGGTGGGGAGCTATGGGGCAGGCAGGGGGGCTGGCGGGGGCAGGCAGGCGGCTAGGGGGCAGGCAGGGGGCTAGGAGGTAGGGCGGGGGGCTAAGGGGTAGGCTGGGGGGCAGAGCGGGGTGCTAGGAGGTAGGGCAGGGGCTAAGGGGTAGGCTGGGGGGCAGTCAGGCGGCTAGGGGGCAGGCAGGGGGCTAGGAGGTAGGGCAGGGGGCTAAGGGGTAGGCTGGGGGGCAGAGCGGGGTGCTAGGAGGTAGGGCAGGGGGCTAAGGGGCAGGCTGGGGGGCAGTCAGGCGGCTAGGGGGCAGGCAGGGGGCTAGGAGGTAGGGCGGGGGGCTGGGGGACAAGGGGGCAGAGCGGGGGGGCGGGGAGCATGCGGGCGAGCGGGGGCCAGGTGGAGGAAGGGGAGGGGCCAGGGGGCGGGGGCTGTGGCAGTTGAGTGGAGCAGGCCGGGACCAGATGCCCCGGTGAGGGGCGCCCGCGAGGAGGTGCCCCACCCCCACCCCTGCCCTTTCCCGCAGTCCTTCCTCTACCTGGCCTGGTACATGGTCATGTCCCTGCTGGGTCACTACAACAACTTCTTCTTCGCCGCCCACCTGCTGGACATCGCCATGGGGGTGAAGACGCTGCGCACCATCCTGTCCTCCGTCACCCACAACGGCAAGCAGGTGGGCGGGATGCCCAGTGCCGGCCCTGGGGCCCCAGTGAGAGGGGCAGGGGGGCGGGGCCCTGGTGCCCCAGTGAGAGGGGCGGGGGGGGCGGGGCAGGGGGGCAGGGGCCCTGGTACCCCAGTGAGAGGGGCAGGGGGGCGGGGGCCCTGGTGCCCCAGTGAGAGGGGCGGGGGGCGGGGCAGGGGGGCGGGGCCCTGGTGCCCCAGTGAGAGGGGCGGGGCAGGGGGCGGGGCCCTGGTGCCCCAGTGAGAGGGGCGGGGAGCGGGGCAGGCGGGCGCTCGTCCCTGGGGCCCCAGTGAGAGGGGCGGGGGGCGGGGCAGGCGGGCGCTCGGCCCTGGTGCCCCAGTGAGAGGGGCGGGGCAGGGGGGCGGGGCCCTGGTGCCCCAGTGAGAGGGGCGGGGGGCGGGGCCCTGGTACCCCAGTGAGAGGGGCAGGGGGGCGGGGCAGGAGGGCGGGGCCCTGGGGCCCCAGTGAGAGGGGCGGGGGGCGGGGCAGGGGGCGGGGCCCTGGTGCCCCAGTGAGAGGGGCGGGGCAGGGGGGCGGGGCCCTGGTGCCCCAGTGAGAGGGGCGGGGCAGGGGGCGGGGCCCTGGGGCCCCAGTGAGAGGGGCGGGGCAGGGGGGGCGGGGCCCTGGGGCCCCAGTGAGAGGGGCGGGGCAGGGGGCGGGGCCCTGGGGCCCCAGTGAGAGGGGCGGGGGGCGGGGCAGGGGGCGGGGCGGGCGGGCGCTCAGCCCTGGTACCCCCGCGGGCGCTCCGGGGCCTGGTGCCAGCTCTCGGCGCCCCCAGCTGCTGATGACGGTGGGGCTGCTGGCCGTGGTCGTCTACCTCTACACCGTGGTGGCCTTCAACTTCTTCCGCAAGTTCTACAACAAGAGCGAGGACGAGGACGAGCCGGACATGAAGTGCGACGACATGATGACAGTGAGCGGGGGGCCGGGGCTGCCCGGGGGGCTGGGGGGCGGCTCCGGGCCCGGCTGAAGGCCCCGTGTCTCCCCAGTGCTACCTGTTCCACATGTACGTGGGGGTGCGGGCGGGCGGGGGGCATCGGGGACGAGATCGAGGACCCGGCCGGCGACGAGTACGAGCTCTACCGCGTGGTCTTCGACATCACCCTTCTTCTTCTTCGTCATCGTCATCCTGCTGGCCATCATCCAGGGTGAGCCGTGGGGCGCGGGCCGTCAGCTGGGGGGCCGTGCTGGGGGCGGTACCGGGTTCGGGGGCCGTCAGCTGGGGGGGGCCCGTGCTGGGGCGGTACCGGGTTCGGGGGCCGTCAGCTGGGGGGGGCCGTGCTGGGGCGGTACCCGGGTTCGGGGGCCGTCAGCTGGGGGGGCCGTGCTGGGGCGGTACCGGGTTCGGGGGCCGTCAGCTGGGGGGGGCCGTGCTGGGGAGGTACCGGGTTCGGGGGCCGTCAGCTGGGGGGCCGTGCTGGGGCGGTACCGGGTTCGGGGGCCGTCAGCTGGGGGGGGCCGTGCTGGGGCGGTACCCGGGTTCGGGGGCCGTCAGCTGGGGGGGGCCGTGCTGGGGAGGTACCGGGTTCGGGGGCCGTCAGCTGGGGGGGGGCCGTGCTGGGGAGGTACCGGGTTCGGGGGCCGTCAGCTGGGGGGGGGCCGTGCTGGGGAGGTACCGGGTTCGGGGGCCGTCAGCTGGGGGGGGGCCGTGCTGGGGAAGGTACCGGGTTCGGGGGCCGTCAGCTGGGGGGGGGCCGTGCTGGGGCGTGGTACCGGGTTCGGGGGCCGTCAGCTGGGGGGGGGCCGTGCTGGGGAGGTACCGGGTTCGGGGGCCGTCAGCTGGGGGGGGCCGTGCTGGGGCGGTACCGGGTTCGGGGGCCGTCAGCTGGGGGGGGGCCGTGCTGGGGGAGGTACCGGGTTCGGGGGCCGTCAGCTGGGGGGGGCCGTGCTGGGGCGGTACCGGGTTCGGGGGCCGTCAGCTGGGGGGGGGGCCGTGCTGGGGGCGGTACCGGGTTCGGGGGCCGTCAGCTGGGGGGGGCCGTGCTGGGGAGGTACCGGGTTCGGGGGCCGTCAGCTGGGGGGGGGGCCGTGCTGGGGAGGTACCGGGTTCGGGGGCCGTCAGCTGGGGGGGGCCGTGCTGGGGAGGTACCGGGTTCGGGGGCCGTCAGCTGGGGGGGGGGCCGTGCTGGGGAGGTACCGGGTTCGGGGGCCGTCAGCTGGGGGGGGGCCGTGCTGGGGAGGTACCGGGTTCGGGGGCCGTCAGCTGGGGGGGGGCCGTGCTGGGGAGGTACCGGGTTCGGGGGGCCGTCAGCTGGGGGGGGGCCGTGCTGGGGGAGGTGTACCGGGTTCGGGGGCCGTCAGCTGG